>NC_054536.1:78152319-78452319 GCF_017654505.1 Polyodon spathula | reverse complement strand
TGATGAGAATTATACCCTCATATGGGGGAACCGCAAGGGATTCGCCCAAGTGGCCATTGACGCCAAAGTGGTAAGTGGTAGTACTTGTATAAGATGGTTAACTTAAGCATAGATGGAAAAAAAGACCTGTTGCATAGCTCTTGGATCCAAACCCTGTTTTAGGAAAATGGTATGCAATGGAGATTTGTTTTTAACCCAGTATAAATACTTTGTCTTATACATAGGGCTACTGATTTTCAGTTTTAGCTGATAAAAAATGATAAAACATCTGCGATACAAATAAAATGAAATTAGAGTATAGCCAATAAACGTCAGAAAAACAGAGGAAAGGCTTACTCAATTCATGTTGACCACCTCTTTGCCATTTAAAAAACAAATAGTAAAAAATACCTTTCCCAGTGCAGCTGGGCAATGTCCCTCCTTCCTAACTTGTATCAATCATTGATTCGTTCTGAATAGTTTAAAACCCATACTCTTCAAGATTTTGTGGTGGTGGTAGAGATTTAGTCTTCACTTGTCAAAAAAATGATATGAAGTATGTACATAATTACTCTTTGTACTGTATGTGTATCACACTTTAGAGTTCTTCGTATTAAGAACTGCTTGCTCAGTTGTGATGAAACTTGGCTTTGCACTAAAGTTATATGGAAGATATAGCCATGGTCACATCTTGATTTTATAACAGCTTTGGAGGGCAATGTATTTTACTAACATAATTGTTTAATAGATGCATAGAAAAAGTCAGGATCATGTTAATGCAGGAAGGCTTTTCCTGAGGGTTAGGATTATGGAGGATAATCATCTGAGGATAGTTCCTCATCCCATTCAGCAACTCCGCACGTGGGGTTTAGTAGCTTCTTAACATCTGTCGAGTGAACAGAGGCAATTGTCTTGACAACAACAACTGAAGCTGCAGTGAGACGGTGTTCAAATTGGATTGAATAATGGGGTAAAACAGATTTTAAAAAATAGAAACCGCTAAATGAAAGTGAAAAAAAGAAGCAGAGATTTGAATCACTTGAGATATTTTATATTTTGGGTGTTCCTATTTCCATAAAAATTTGAAAAATGTAATTAGTAAACCTCTTTTGCTTTTTTATTACAGAAGCTTCATCTACTTTTATTCACAGTTGAAGTGATAAATGGCTTTGGTTAAATGTAATAGCATTCTGTTTTAAATTAATTGCAATATTGAAGATTGGAAAACTGCAATAGAGCTGGCTGTCTGTACATCTAAGGGAAAAACTGCTCTTTCACAAGGTCTAGTACGTTTCCATGAACCACAGAACTCGGCTATGTTTTTAAATTACTCCAGTTGGCTCCCAATTCGGCCTGGCCTGAATTCTAAAGTTTGAATTCGGGCTGGGAGGAAATGACATCACTAAGTGTCAATCAGAAATGTTGTAGGGGCGGGAACGTACCGTATAACAGGACATTTTGGTTGGTAGTAAATTCGGCGGATTTGCTACCTTGGGGGATTTTTACGGTTTTTGAATTGCCATTTTTCACTTAGCACCCTCACAATGCAATATTTTAACAAGTATTTTATACTTCGCAATAATTTCAAACTAGTTAATAGACTAGCAAGCAGTGGTGAAATCAGCTCAGTTTTATACAGTGCAGAACTGATTTATTTATCTACAACGTATCAACAGAAACAATTTTGGCTGTTAATTAAAAACAAAAACACAAAAATGCGCAACATATAGATATAACAGAACATTCCTATTACAGTAGCAGGCACAGTTTACAGTGCCTGTCTTGGTTTCTGATTGCATCAGATCAATTCCAGATTTTTTAAATCCTTGTCCTGTGCTTCTTTAACCTGTTCTGCATACCGGTCTGCCAGAGGACGGGATCACTGTGAACACTGTATGTAACTGGGATCATGATGAACAGTATCATTGGCGATCCAATCAAAACTGCCAATAACGCCAAAATAAATTCTCCACCTAAATTTCCCATTATACGGTAATTATACACCCGGGTTCATGAATGCCAAAAAACAAGTATGGTGAGAGAGACATTTTTACTGAATAAAAAGATTTGAAAACATTAACGTGAGTATAAAGCTTTTCTTTGTCAGAAAGCTTTTCTTATAATATATATATATATATATATATATATATATATATATATATATATATATATATATATATATATATATATATATATATATATATATATATGTATGTATGTGTATGTATGTATATATATATATATATATATATATATATATATATATATATATATATATATATATATATATATGTATGTATATATATATATATATATATATATATATATATATATATATATATATATATATATATATATATATATATATATATATATATTGACAGTGTCGACCCAGGGGACTTTTTCGACCTGAAAAAAGAAACAAGGACCAGGGGTTATCAGTCACTGTCACATTTTACTACTACTAAAAATAAATATTAATATAAATATATAATATAAACTTGTGCTTCTCAAGTGACCCCAGAGGTTTATTATGCATTCGTGATATGAGTCGCTTGCAGTTTGCATTCAACTTTTTTTGTTTTTGGTTGTCTGTGCATCTAACAAAGCAGAGGGGTTTCAAGACATTTCTTTCAATACATCTTACACTATACAACTCTAAAATGGTTAGTGTTTGCATATATCTTTTATGTTTCAAATGTGTTCTACCATAGCACTTCTCTTATACTGTCTTGTACACTAGGTATTCAGTACATATTTGACTGAAGAACTACAATCGCTTGCTAAATTACGGTTTCTTGAAGCAGTTTGATGAATGGTGGTTTCTGAAACATGAACCCTGAACTGAACCCTGGTTTGCTGCTGCAGTTTCTCAGGGGGGATTTGAATAGTTAAACACTGCCTCTTGTGATTTGACCATTTGTAGAATGGAAATACAGATATTTATTGAATGGTTGTTTTCATACAGTATGTGCTGCAGTGGGTATTAACTTAAAATATAAAAGCAAACCACATTAATAAGTACAACAGTAGAATGGGCCTCTAAGGCTTTCAAAAGGCCATATACTGTAGTGGTTTGAATTGAATTATGAAAAGGACACTGAAACTAGTCCATTATTGCAACAAGACACTTGTTGATGTATCACTACTATAGACTTCCAGATGTTTACATACAGCTACAAATAAACAATTGTGAATAGAAGTACTAAAATTCAATAATTTATATATATATATATATATATATATATATATATATATATATATATATATATATATATATATAAATAAAAGATTACATGTTAATGTTCTTTTTTCCTACTTTTCAGCCCATCATTCCTATGTTTACACAGAATGTTCGAGAAGGATTTCGGTCACTTGGAAGCATAAGTAAGTAACTTATGCTGTGCTTGTTTAAATGCTTTTCAGAAGTATACATCGCTGCATCAGAAGGACAGTTCAATACAGATTTTCGAACCATAATACAGATTTGTGCCTTTTATTGCAAACATCAGTTTGTAAACATTGTAATATAACAAAATTGACCTACTGATGACATCAAAAGCATGTTAATATTGACCATATTATATAAATGCAAATTGACATTACGTTTTGGTTTAGTATAGCAGTGCACACACATTTTGGGACAATATATGTATAATACTAGTGTTAAAAATGGTACCAACTACAGTATGCTCTGATGCATTCATTTTCTTATATATATTTTAAACAGAGTTGTATCGATGGGTTTATGAAAAATTTCGATTACCAATCGTTCCCATATATGGAGGGTTTCCAGTCAAGTTTCGCACTTACCTGGGTGATCCTATTGTACATGACCCTAACCTAACTGCAGCGGAACTTGCAGATAAGGTAAGATACTTTGTGTTTATTTACTGTACAGAATCTGGGGATAGAGTGCTGACACTTTTGCATGTTGCTGATCCTGACATTTTTTGTTTGGTTTTCAGAGCTGTGGCAGAGATATGTGTGTATTAATGACGTACTTGTTACCTTCAATTTCAGGTAAAACTAGCTGTGCAATCTCTAATAGACAGACACCAAACAATACCAGGAAACATCTTCCGGGCCCTATTAGAACGATTCCACAGAAGACATAAAGAAGACTAGATATGTTTTCCTGGTAGAATGGGGACTTGTACAGTTAAATTAATTATGATGTATATGAACATGGTCTTACTGTGACTAAGCTGAGAATGTTGCTAGTGTTAGGCAATGAAATAGATAAACCATTATAAGGATTTTTTTTAAAAAATTTGAATGAAACTTACAGAAAATGTTTGTTTTCTTTTTGTTAGTCTTGCCTGTCCATGGGGAAATTTAAATCAGGGTAAAAACAATAAAACATCCTATACACATTTCCCAACAGTGGCTCTGTCTGTACCTGTAAGAAATATACAGCCTGGACTTGTGTTCTCTGTCCTGAAACTCTGTCTTGGAACTCTTGTGACAATAAAAGCATATGGTATAGGAATTGTTTGTATGCTGATTTGTTGAGTAGACATTTTTAATGTTATTTTAATGTTACTGTATTTTTCCAAATATAGTGCATTTACATTGACAATTAACTGTAAAATAAGCACCCTGTGCAGGAAGTTGCAGTGTTTGTGTAAATAGTGGTTTAGAGAGAGTTCCTAGCTTGTTTCTGGTTATTTGGTTCGTAATGTTAGAGACTGGTCACTAGCCATGACCTAGAACAGTTTGTCGGTCATAAATAGATTAATCATAGTTGGGGGTGGGGGGGGGGAGCAAGATAGGATACCTGACTATAAGCAGCAGTATCAGCTGCAACCTTGAATTGAAGGACCGCTGTGTCACTGGTCTTTTAAGGAATGACAAACTTATCGGGAACACATATGATCACTGGTCAGTTCTGTGTGGTGTCTGATAGGGGAAATCACCGATTGGGAACGGTGACATCTGAGAGGTGTCAATCAGCACACACACTAATCAAGACAGTGAATCCACACAGTGAGCTAGCTGGATCAACCAGAAAAGCGTGCTGGGCTTGAAAGTTGAATTCCACAAAATACTAGGGTGTGTTCCTAATGAAGTGGCCACCCTGTGTATGTTGCAACCATGTTTTAGCAGATGCCTTAAGTGAGACTCCACATATTTTATACAGCGCAGGTTGTTGGTGACCATTTTAAAACTGGTTGGGCTAACATATAGAGCATACAAAAACGCATACATGGATGAATAAAGTTACATTGCACAGGATTTATCGGTGCTTTCATTTAATCAGTGGGTCTCCTGACTACCAGAACTTTTCTCTAACATCACCAGCACACTGCCAAACTGAGAGCAAGTCATCCAAACTGAACTAGCTTACTACATTTTCTTTCACACATAAAAGGCAATATCCCTCTTTATAATCTGGCAAAGCTGTAAGTGTATTAAAGCATTACAGAATATAGTTTATTTTATAAATGAACATATTACTTTCTGTGTCTACTTCCTTGGCCTGTCTTGTTATTGTTGTTTGTTTGTTTTTGTAAACTAAACTGTCTTCATATTTTGAGGTTCTGTTGAAATAGCCAGTTACAGGTACTGTAGGGATTTCTTCAGGCTGATTGGAGAAAACTCAGAGCATCCTGCCATCTGCAGCTAAAATTCACTTTGTAGTGATATAATTGCATCAGTGCATGTATGAGATAGAAAAGTGAATTCAGTGGTATCTGTCAAACATTAGCTACTCCCTGAACAACAATGATAAATCCTTGTTTGTATGGCTACAGAACCTCAGCAAATACAATGGGTTTTTTTGTTTGTTTGTTTTTTTTTTTAAAGGATGTTTATCAGTGGACAACATTCATATAACATTCTGCATTCTTCAACGAATGCAGGTCCATGCCAAATTAAAGTTGTGCTTGTTGCATCTGAAGCTGTGGTGTCTATGGTTACAAAGATATCTAGCAGTCGAACTCAGCCGACCACTGCCCACCAAAAATAACACAAAAGTGATCAAATCACCCATAAAATACAGTTTTAATCCCCAAGTAAACCCCCTACCTTTCCCAGGGTGTTTTTTTATTTTATAGTTTTCCAGATTCTGTGTTGCATATTGTTTACACCTATACTGACATTGTGTGCACGACTCACAAAAACAGGACAGGTTTGTGGATTGCGAGGTTCAAAAGCAATGTTCAATAGAAAGAACCTAGCTAGCAATGATGTCCTTTGTTAGGTCTTAGGAAGTGGTTGGGTGGTTAGGAAGACCTTAGGTAGAGTTAGAGCCTTTTTCTTTGTTTTTAGTAACTTTACCTTATTGATTTACTGAGATGTTTATGTATATTTTATTTTTAATGTAAATAAAAATTATGCAAATGCTGTGCTAAAAATTACAATTTTAAAAATGCTACAACAAACATAGAAACACAACACACACACACACACACACACACACACACACACACATATATATATATATATATATATATATATATATATATATATATATATATATATATATATGCAAACGTGGGGAAAAACACATTTAAAATTATTATATATATATATATATATATATATATATACACATATATTATATATATATATATATATATAAATATATCAAATTACCTCAGCATACCCATGGAGATAGAATTAACCTTTTTTTTATGCATTTTGGGAAATTATTATAACAACATGTAGTGACAATCAAGTACCGTATAGTCTTGCAAATAGGCATAACCGCCTATATGAAAGTTAAGCACGTCTGCTTGTATGCAGGACTACAGTATTTTTTTTAAGGAGTTGAAGAGAAAGAAAAAATAAAACTAAAGCTGATCTTTTTTATCGGTTTTCTGATCGCACTTACCTTCAGCCCTGGGAAAGGTTTTATTCTATATCTAGTACTGTATATGAAACCAAAGGAGTAACTGAATTGTCACAGGAATTGGCATATACAGTAATCCCACTTGCATGATTATACAGTATTAATATTTGGGTAACTATGATCTCAAACAGATGCCTGTTTTAGCGGAAGACTGGTTGTATAATATGTGAGCTTTAAGGGTTTGTTTTGTTGAGCACACATCTATAGAATCTGTAACTGAGTAGGTGTTTGAGATAAGGTTGGAAACACAGTCCAAGAACTTTACAACCTTTGAATTGGCACTTAATATTTACAGACTTATTATGTACAACTAATTTAACAAATAAAGTACACCCTACTGTACATATAAGACTGTAATTGCATTTCTAGTTTTGGTTTATAGGTCACCAAAATCCCTTGAAGGATTTACAGCTTCATTATGTACAGTCGGGTGTACGCTATTCCTTATATCTCAGCTCCCCGTGTCCATTATGGGTTGTGTTTCTCACATACCTGGAATTCCACAATTAGCATAAGAAGAGAGCAGAGCAGATACACTAACATTGCCTTTTTTATAACTGCTCTGCTATACATTTGAAGCTTTGAGTTCGATCAAGTCATATGTGTGTGAGATAAGGCTTAAGAATGTGAGAAAATGACAAATGTGACGTTGGCTTTCCTGTCATGGGTTAAAGCAGGACATTACAAACACCCAGAGGAATACATACACCTGCACAGTACTCTAGGCCGTAATTAAAAGTATTATGATTCGCTGTTACCTGCCCAGCCTATCGTTTGAATTCTTTACCAAATATCTTTATGCGCTCTAAAATGTCTTAATCTGTGTGTCTGTCAAAGAAACAATGTCACTTTCTCACAGGACAGTTTTCAATACATAAACCTGAAAAAATGATCATAATACTAGCAAACAAAAAGTTTAACTCATACTTTGTTGGACAGAGGGGGTTAACAGCAAACCAACCGGCCCTACGGCTCTAGAAATTCTAATATATAGCATCAGAGGCGACATTTGCTGTGGAGCAGGGGGAGCAGTTGTGTGTTGTCATCGTCATCGTCCCCTTCCGCCCCACCCCTCCTCCATTATGTTTTCCACTTTTTGCCTCCCCCGGAATATAATATAATCGCATATAAGATAATCAAAGTTTTCGTCACAAACGAATACAATACGTTTTTCAAACCTAATTCTTTTCAAATTTAACCCGGATCCCGGAAGTCAGCAGCGGTTGCTACATGCTACATTTAATTTCTCGATATCTCAAGGTGTTAGCGGGCATTCATTCATTTTTTATTGATAGTTCATCATTGTCCAGTGGTTTATATCAAATCACAGGATTACATTACATTTCTTGTTTCTATAATAATAGAATATTATTGATGTCATGATGAGTCTAAGGAAAATTTCGGATATGTTTGCCACAACAGTTGAAAAACGGGAGAAATGAAAGTGGTGTGGCAGAACCTCAACTCTAACTTCAACTCTAGCTTGAAGTACAGGGGTGCAGGTGCAATGCTAGTTTTGTGAATCTTTGAGCTGTGGATGTGCACTGCACCCTTTTCACATTGCTTTGGAACACAAACGATAATAGACCAGTCAGCGCTGACTGCCACAATAGTGGCTGGATACTGGCAATATTGTGAGAGTTGATTAGTAGTTGGAACGCGTTATAAGCAAGTGTGTACAGTACAACGCTTATTGAAAATGCCCCCAAAATATCTTCAGCGGCACCACCTGCTAAAATCAGCTTTGCTGCGGTGCTCCTTTGTAGAGCAGTACTAAATCAACACAGTGGCATTCTGGATGCGCCAGATGGCCATTCTCTAATGAAAAACTCATAAGCATGGCACCGGAGCACAAACCAACCTTTGATGCTTTCTGACCATCCTTATCTTCAATGACTGTATAGAACTGTTCAACCTGTTTTTACAAGTAAACCTTAATAAATTGCAGTATTTAAGTGGATTTTGTGTTACTTTTTGCTCTGTTTGCTCTACATGTTTTCTGGTAACCATATCGTAAACACTGTAGCAAGGACTGTGGTTAAAGATTTTTACTTCAATAGATAAACAAGTGTTGGTGCTGCTTAATTTTATTAACATTTTTAACACAGTAGCAACCGAATGCGTGGTTCCATCATATACAGGAGTTACAGTTTTGTTAAGTGGCTTTCAGCACGCCACTTTAAAATTTGTTCCAGCGCCACTGTATACATCTATTTTGATTTTAGATTCTTGTAATTTGTTAGAACTAATTTTAAGAGTAAGAACAATGTTGACTAACTATCTCATTGAAAGGCCCATGTACAGCATGTTTTTTTTTTTTTTTTTTTTTCTCATTTGTGATGCTGTTTGGGACAATGCTAACCCAACTTTAACCCCCTCTCCCCGATTTTTTCTGAAATGACGTCCCTTCATTGCATAAAAAAAGATTTAATCCTTTTGACATTGTTAGTACTGTATGAATTATATTTAAAATAAGACTAAATGGAATCCACTAAGAAGTAATATAAGCAAATAAACAAAGTCTGTTGTCACACTACACACGTTTTTCCATCTGGGGAACTGTTTCTGAATTGTGTGAAACTTGGTAGGAACATTATTAAGCTTGCTTGGGATGTATGTTACTGACCTACTTGTTATTTTTGTCACCTGGTTGGAGTCCTGGGATTTGTGCAATTTTCAACAAATGTGTCCTGTGACTACCTCAGGGAAATGTTAGAAAAAAAAAAAAGAAACTTATAAACAAGGCAAACATTTCAACTAGAAGTCTTTCTAAATCTCTTTACTGTCTTAAAAAAAAAAACATTTGTTGTTACTTACCATGTTTATTTTAGTGTTGAGGTTTTTGATAGTCGTGATTCCTCTGGCAATGTAAGCAATTCTGGCTGATCTGCATTTTCTAAAAGCAGACGCCACACACAGGTAAAGAACCAAAGAATATAATATTTGAGGAAAATATTGTGAGATTATAGTTGTTGGTTTGAGTTTGGGTTGGGCTAAGGTTAATCAACATTTTTTTTTTTTTTTTTCACAAGTTATGATAGATGAATCAACAGTGACTCTTCTGATGAGGAAATAAATACAGCACTCTGTACATGTAATCTGTTTACCTGTATTTAACTCTTTCAAAGTATTGAAAATGACAAATTAAACAGTTGAATTTGAAGAATTGCTTTCCTTAAAATAAAGCTCTGTGTCTGTTTTGCAATGAGGCAACATTGTGAACAGCAAGTGAGATTCACTTAGTCATTCTGTTACATTGTTATATTTCGGTAAATGCAAGAATGGATTCCAATGTGGCTCTGAAAAAATTAGGGTTAGGACTGGGATTGGGGTTATTTAAAATGATCAGTAATTTTATTTTGCAAATATGTTTCACTTTTCAGGTTATTTGTCAATGTGACCCCAGTGATTATATACATTCACACCAAGTATTAATTCCAGATTATCTGTATAAGCACAAAGACAAGTAAAGGCACATGTAAAAAAAAAATATAATATATATATATATATATATATATATATATATATATATATATATATATATATATATTGAAATTACTGTTAGATCTCACTTTGTTTATTTTATTATTTTGATAAACTTTCTAGTTAATTGAAAACATTGTCTTTTTCATGTCCATAGACAAAAAAACTGTATGCCTGTCTATGATTTATTTATGATCATAAGCATGCTGGAGATACAACCGTGACTTGAATTAACTAAGCAGAAGAGGCTGATAAAATGACCACAGTGTACTTTATTTAACCTTGTGTTGCAGTAAAATAAAAAAAAGTACAAAAAATCCAAGATATACAAAATCTCAATGTTCATTTTTTAAAGTTTAATTTTACAATAAAAGTAAGTTTAACCAATAAAATGTGTTATTTTTAAAACACAACTTCACTTTCATCACAAAATGCAACTTAATCAACAGACCAAAAATAACCATGGTATTTTTAAATACATCACATACACCACACTAATTTGATCTTTACTATATCATATGTATCTGCCGTCTCATTGTGGCAGCAACCTCTAGCCTATAAAGACATCCTTTACAATCAGCACTCTGAAAGGAATGTTTTCAACACGGAAATTTGCATACATTTATATACAGTTAAAACATTTGTCAAATAACTATTTGTAATCTTCCATTGCAAATAAAAGTACCAAGTACATTTGTACATTTTGTTTATACTCCAAGTACAAATTACTGCCATCGTTCACATTTGTGTAAGTTACTGTGCTTGTACTACCTCAGACAACGTATATCTACTAGTCATCACACTAGCTGGGGTGAATTCTACTTCTATACAAAAAAAAACTGCCATATATTTCACACCAAAGAAAGGAAGATTCCTCTGAGGGACATCCTGTATCCAGGCTTTTCCTCCCCTGAGCAAAATGTCATTTCTTTGGAAACTTGCAATACATCAAGACAACTATTTGGACAATAGGGTAGTTTGCAAATATACTACTGAAATGTGCACTGTCTATACAGTATTGAATTACAGCAAAACAGATATATGATTATAGAAGGATTTTTGGCAGAACTTCAGTATTTTCCTTTTCATATGGACAAGGGTTAAAAAGGCAAGGGTTGGACACCTACTTCCTCAAGGCCCTCATGACAGGAACCATGGAAACGCAGCTCATTAATAATTGTGTGCCACTAGCTGAACAGAGATGCATAATACAGACCAGCATTTTCATCATTAGCAAAGGCCTGCTTTTCGTTAACAGCCAGTCATGGTAGTGCGAGGGTGTCAGTGCTAAATTCTTTCTTTAGTTTTAGCCAGTTGAAGGGGAAGGTGAATAAATGCTGCGCTATATTACTGCCAAGAACCATGTAGTATCCCATAGTTTCCTGACCCTTTAAATCAAAGCAAATGCTGACTTTTTCAACAAGTTGTAAAGGGGTGACCATAGTAAAAACACAGTAACCACCCTGGAACACAATCAATATCATTGTACAGTTTTACGCTAGAATAACTGAAAAATGTATCAACTCTCTTTGTTTCAAGGATACTCCAGCAATGAACGTATTTGCAAGACAGGTGAGAAACAGGAGCATAGAAGTTTGTTTTTAAGGCAAATTAAATATATTTAAGCAGCTTATTTTGATTCTTTCAAACCAATACACTTATTTTGTTTGTTTGTTAACAAGGAAAAAAAATGCAGGTTTCCTGGGTTTTTTTATTTGTTTTTGGATGCACTATAACAGCACTGAACACGACACACCCCACCTTTTCTGTAATGTAACATTTGAACTGCAGTCTGTATAATAATGTCAAAATTTAGCACACTTTTAACAGACGTGTTCACAATTGACTGACACAATCTACACAAATATTACTTTAGCTCAGAGCTTTTTAAGTAGGGTGAAGGATATTTTGTAAGTACAAACTGAGCTGAGGTAGTTAAATGTACAACATAATAAACTTTATCTTTAAAAATGCTGTAAGTATATGAAGAAAATAAATGAAGCATGAGACATGAGCACCTTTATCACATTTAACATTTAACAGAAGAGAACTTATGTTGTCTAGTATCACTTGTTGTACAGTCTGCTTTTTGCATCCTTTAATATGAGTGACTGTTGTTTGGTCTTAAGACAGGATTGCCCCTTCATATATTCACATCCGTCTTTCACAACAGTGCGAAATGCAGGTCTCAGGAGAGGTGACTTATACTTTAGAATCAATTTGTAACACAATTCTTTTATGTACTTTACTGTGTGAGTGATTACAAAATAGATTTTTTTTCCCCTCACAACACACTGTATGTTATTACCATGAACGGAGATGTGTTTGTCTTACCTGTTCAGTTGTTGTTTGATTTAAGCCCCTCACCCACATTATAGTTGCTACTGTAGACAGCATCGTTTCAGAAGAAAAAAAAAACATAGATAGTAACCATGGTAGCTGTACCAACGATATACTGTTGTACAAAGGGATCCTTTTTTACTGAGCTGTATTAAATATTTCCAAAGCCACATGAATGTCTTTGTTGCATTCCTTCCGACAATATATAGTTAATGTTTTCCACAACACTATTCAAAAGTGAATTCATTTTAATATACTGGGTTTGGGGGGAAAAAAAAGCCTGCTAAGAATGTATGAACAAAGAAAATATAATGTCATTGTGCAGTGGTTTAGAAATCAATCCACGCTCTTATCTTAAACACTACTGAACATGCCGGTAGTTGCGTTTCTTTTTTTTTTTATAGAACACGAGGTACACCTATCAGGTCTTTCTGAATAAAGTTTTTATTACATTTAAATATAGATTTTTGTAGGTAGCCTGACTACAATCTTACCTGACCATTATATCCCAACCAGCCATCAAACCCATATTTTTTAAAGAAAATGCTAATGTGACCAATGGAAATCAGAATTGTGTCTGGCTAGAATCTGGAGCTGGACTTCAATTGCTCTTACTGGCAACTCTTCAATCTGAGCTTTTTTTTTTTTAAAATAACAGCGTGATTCAAATTTAAAAGGATCCAATTATCTATCATCAGCATTAAAACAAATCCTTTAAACTGACAACAGTTTTAGGATCGGCTCCAAAGACAACTAAATAAACCTGGCTTGTTTATACTATTGATTTTTAATTTTTTTTTTTTTTTTTATGCCTTTTTGCATACTGTAAATAGTAAAGGGAATAAATAAATCACCAAAGCCTTAAACAAACTGTTGTGTTGGTTCAATTCTGAATGACTACTGAAGAGATCAATAACAGTGCCTATATACCATCTAGGCTTCTATTTATTGTACTTCAAAATTCAGCTTGTGGAAAAAGAGTTCTTGGATTAGTTCTAATGTTTTTTTTTTTTTTTTTTTTTAATAATCAGAGATTTCTTAAGGATCGCTGGTGGTGTGCATATCACCGGAACCACAGCTGCTGGTACTTGCTATTTTTTACAATTTTCATGGACAGCAATTAAAAAACATACAGTTGTTCCATAATAAAACCAAAATGACCTACTTTTTGGAAACACTGAATTGGTTTTGCAGGATCAGGGACTGTTAATGATAACACAGTGAGTCTTTTTGACATATGCCTATAAATATGAATTAATGAGCTGTAAAAAGATAAATAATTCGTTTCAGCTTTGTTTATTTATGTCATGCAGTGACTATGTGACGAAGCATTTCATATTAAAAGCACATCCAACATGTGAAATATCTAATGCATTATTTATATCAGCATTAGATACAAGCCTGCTTTTTATTTATTTAATTCACTTAATTAACCAGCAATTACCATGCCTAGACAATGTCTTGTTTATATATACATATACAAATGTGTGTGTGGGAGTAGAGATGGGAACACGTCATTTAAATCACATAACAAAACGCATGGTGCTGTAGGTAATATATTGTTATTTGTGGTCTAAAGGCCTGGGTTTTAATTTGACTTGGTGCTGTGAAATGAATATGTTGTTGTTTCAATTTAATTCTGCTCTGCCATTTAGAACTTGTTAGGTACTGTAGAAAACTTTCAAAAGAAGCCCTAATCCATTTCAATTCAATTCAAATGAAAATGTAATTTCAATTAGTTGTTTTTCAATTAGTTGTTTTTCATAATGTTTGGCTGTGGTAAAAAAAAAAAAAAAAAGAAAAAGAAAAAAAAGGCCTTAAATAAAAGTTGCTTATTTAAAACAAAATTAAGATGTTATAGTTTAAGTGAAGTTGCCAGACTATATTATATTTTAGGACTAAGGATGGCTTGTTATGTAGGATTCTTTATGAAAATTGTAGAATAATCGTTCTATTCTACAAGTAAAACTGACCTTTATCCATTTTTTATATTGGCACTGCAAGTTGCTATTGCTTGCCATAGCCATCTCAAAAATGCCTTTGCAACAGCTCTCATATGTGGAATGACACAGGATTATAGGATAACCTTCACTAAATCTACCTGTTTACATCTTCACCACAAAATTGAAACCATTGCAGGAAGTGTAACTCAAACCCTTCAGTACATGTCAATTACAAGTGAAATGCTTTAGTACAGCTCTGGCCAAAGGTTTGCATCACATTATAGAATTAAATAATTTTGCTTCATAAAGTCAAATGAAACCTATTGAATAATGTTAACATATTAAGCTACATACCGCTTTGTAGTTTTCCACATACTTAACAAAAAACTGACAACAAATATAAGATGTGACATTTCAAAAACTAACAAGAAACACCATACTACTATTGTGGCTTCCAGTGACTTTTGCTATATCAACGTGTAGTTTCTTTGATTACATGTTAATATCTAAATTATGTTCATGTAGTTCTTTTTTTTATTATGTCTCAATCCTAAAATTCTAGGTGATACAAAACTTTTGGCCATACATCAAATTTTTATTTAAATCTGCAAACTGCTCAATTAGCCCTAAGAAACTTAGAATGTGTACACATCTAGTTCCATACTTTGTCAAAAATAAAAAAGTGACCACAAGATTTGAATAATATTTTTTCAGAACAGTGCTAGTATTTTGTATGATTAGGCAGATGTCACTGTTTTAGAAGCTGCTTTTGACTCTTGCATTAACAGCTGCAAACCACAGTCTTCTTTATTTTAGAACCAACTGTGTATATACTGCCGGGACAGAACAGGCTTCAGTACGGACTGGTACAGCATATTAAAATACCCAAACCAAGCTGTTAAAACTTGAACATGACATGAATGTTCACTCCAGCTGCACATTTTGGAACTTTTATATATTATGACTAATATTATGTACCTGTCCCTGTGGCACAGTGTGTATAAACTTCTTTTTTTTTTTTTTTTTTTTTTTTTCCCCAATTTGAGGCCTAAACGTCAACCAGATTTGTTGTTAGAACTAATATTTCCAAACACAGTCTAGAAAATTTTGAAAAGGTCATATTAGAACCAATCTATGTACAGCATGTTGAAAAATGTAAAGGAACCTAAAAGTCATGGTCCATTCTTAGTATGCAAAGCAGTCTTTAAGGTAGTTTGTGTGTGTGTGTGTGTATATATATATATATATATATATATATATATATATATATATATATATATATATCATCATCATCAGCCTTTTTCAGTCCACTGATGGACGAAGGTCTCTCCAAGATTCTTCCATAAAAGCCTGTCTGCTGCTTCCCTCGTCTATGTTGCTCCGACGTGTTTCCTAACTTCATCTTGCCATCTTCTTAGAGGTCTTCTTCTTGGTCACTTTATATCACTTGGGATCCAGTCTAGCATCTCCAGCGATGGTCTGTTCTTCTTGCTATATCTCTGGCCTACTGCCATTTCAGTTTTTTCACTCTTATAATAACATTGCATACTTTTGTTTGCGCTCTTATCCATTCCTTCCTTTTCTTGTCTCTTCTTTGTTATTCCCAGCATGCACCTTTCCATACTCTATTGAGTCACTTGTAATTTTTGAGTCACTTTTGCATTGAGGGTCCAGGTTTCATCATCGTTATATATATATATATATATATATATATATATATATATATATATATATATATATATATATATATATATACACACACACAAGTTTGCTGCATTAAAAAGAACTGGGCACAAAGGAATTATACAATTAAAAAGTATTTAAACAATTTGTACGTTGATGAGAAACAAAATTAAATCAGCACTGCTTGTGAGGCCTCCACACTGCACCTCCTAGTGCCTCTGCATTAGAAAGTATTTAGGTTTGTAAACAAGTAGGTTTAATTGTACGGCCCACAGAGTCAAATCTTTGAAGGCAGGCCTGCAGATGAAACGAAGCCTGCTGATTTATTATTCTATCTCATTATCCTTTACGGTTGTTACTGCAGTTTTAATCCAGTAGATGTTTGACTTTATGATGCAGTTCGGTACCTCTTCCCTGGTCATGGATTTAATTTAAATAAAAACACAGGTAATGAATGACTGACAGTGTAGCTGACAGTCTATTAAAGGTATGCTGCTAGACTATGTTTCAGCTTTAGGTGAAACAAAAAAATATATATATTAAAAGTACATCAGTTATGAACAAAACATATCCTGTAAAAAAAAAGAGACTAAAAGCCAAAATATTACAGTGGTGAGGTGTGAAACCAAGAATAAGAAGTATGGTTGACTAAAATATATTTAGCTATCAGTCTTAAATTTAAAAAAAAATAGAAAAGTAAAACGTACAAGTTACTGCAGTCCTGAATTAATGTGCTTAAAAAAGCATAATGGCAGGCGCACAAAGAAAAAAAAAAAACTAATGTAGTGTTCCGTTGTAATTATTTGCTGTTTTAGTAGGTCTTTGTCCAATATCTTTCTGTCTTCTTAGTATGAGGAACTTTTAAAAAATTTTTTAGCACCAGTTCCCAATGAGTAAAGTGAATATGCCTTCATAAACCAGTTCCCAATGAGTAAAGTGAATATGTCTTCATAAATGTGGGAACTATTAAACATGAAACAGCGATGAAGGTACCTAAATATAGATACACATTTATATAAAGGCATCTGTCATGAAGTAATACCCTTGTTAATGACATTTCATTAATTCACTGCACAGATTCTATTATTTTACATCAAAGCTGCCTCACTCCAAGAGAATTGATGATGCCAAAACAGCTTAATAATGATTACTTTCACACACTAAATGACTATGCAATCTTGAAAACATAGTTATCTTTATGGATATTGTAAAAACACAAAAGGTCTGCTGTCTACAGAGGTTTCACAACAACTGCTAAGAGAGGATGTGTCCCTAAATTGTCTGTTACGTTAAGTGTCTACTGACTATAAATCATTGAACACCATGTAAGAGAAATTGCAGATCATTTAACATAAAGCCTATGTTTTTTTTTTTGGATAAAAGCCTACAGATGTTGTTAAATTACCTATAATTTGCTATTTTGCATTCAACCTTTGGCAGATACTATACAACATTATTGTAAGAGTGTCATGCAGATTTCATATATAGGGTGGTCTACCACTTTCAGTAATAGCTATGCTTTCTGAATAGCAGCTTGACCCCGTTCTGGTTTAAACCACATACATTTAGTATGTGTAGGTTCAGATTATTATTAGGTCAGGTTATGATTAGTATACATTTTCCTGCTCCTATCGTACTGTGTCTAACGTTCGAATTCTTTGGAATACATAGACTGGATTTAATTAGAGCTAGTAATAAATTACCAGTGTTCTGTGTTTTGGGTTTAATTGTTAAAAGGGTTTGAGTTGGTTTTTCCTATCAGCTTTGTTTCTGCAATGGCCTTCTCTATTGTTGCTACAGTGTCTTTCGCCGATCACAAAGCTAGGAGCTGTCACACCCTGAAGTACTGCAGCTCTCAGTGTAGTGACTTGGTGCCTGAGCTGTATAACAGAATAGTCGTTCTATGTTTTACAACCATTATAAACAAACAAACTGAATTATTCTGGAGGGCCCCTAGTTTTACTTAAAGTACCAAAAAGGATAGCTGTTGCAGTGGGTCTTTATTGATATTCATTTTAGGATTATCAACCCTTTCCCTTCAGCAATAAAACCACAATATTATTATCTGGTACAGTCGATGCCACTTTATCGGCACGCCTCCAGAGAAGGAAAAATATCCTGAACAAGCAGCTGCCCCAATTAAACGCGAGGCAGTTGAGACAACCTTCGTCACACTGAGTCAATGTTTTTTTATTTTTTATTCCTCAACAAAATGAATTGCTGATTTTTATTTCTACATGTTGACATGCCAACTTTTTTTGCAACAGAAACCACAAGAGACTCATCTGTCTTCAAGAGTTCAACATAGTTTATGCAAGTCACAGCGTAGTCACGTCCTCACTGCACTGTGTTATGCAATCTATGTTCATCATTTGAAAATGCTGTATCACAATTAAACAAAGTGACGTCCCAATTAAACAACATATATAGCATTGGGAAGAACCACCTCCCAGAGCTGTATCCCATTGAAGCAGAAATCCTGATTATCAGGATCCCGATTAGGCGGCATCGACTGAATATATAAATAAAAGTAAATAATTTAAAGGGTAGTAATTTAGACCAACTCAGATATTTTTGGCCTATGTGGTCACTGGCAACCAATATATCAAACTTATATTTACTACAGTACTCGGACAACTTCATAAAGCAACCCAGTTCTGCCCACTAAACTTCTAATAAGGAAAGGGTTTTTAAAGTGATTGGCTGCACCTTTTAAATTCCTCAATAAAGAACATGTCTCTCTTCACATTAGGTAAGGCTTGGGAATATCTGAAGCACCATTACACCACGGTGGTCTGACTGTCGTCTCTCAGGTAATTGAGATGCAGGGCTCTGCTCGTCTCAGATTCATCATTCTCTCACTTGGCAATTGTCGACATGATACAATAGGGCTAGCTCTTAATTGAGCCGTGGGGACAGATAACACTGAAGTATATGCTTAAAGGAAAAAGAGACTTTAAATAGACAATGGTTTACAACACTGACAACCTTCTCTTTTCATTAATAAGGTACATCTCCCCAAGGCCTCTCATGATAGGCTGAAACAATCATGCCTGCAGTTTGGGAAACAAATATCCACCATTCATGTCAAATAATGTAAACCACATACAGTTCTGGAAACATAAAAGCTCAATGCGTCCATTTGTAACAAAGTGATTGTTAACTGTGCTGGATGAACCTAATGAACATACAGTACTGAATTGTTTAACTCTTAACAATTTTATCAAGCAAAAAATGTGTTGCTGAACCTCTAGTATCGAGAACAGCAGGTATTAATTTTGCCAAGACAGTTACATGAAGACTACAGATCGCTACTACAGTAGATCATTCTTTATATTGTTAGATAGCCCCTGAGATAAATCAATTTGGGAATCCCAGGTTGCTATAAATGGATGAGACTCAGGTGCCCTTTACCAGGAATTAAAGACTTGTTACTGTGACAGCTCTTCCTCCTAACATCCAAAATAAGGGCTACATATAAAACAGCTACAAGATTTAGCTGCCAAAATAAACACCAGCACACTCTGGCAAATTGAATGTTGCAGAATTATTCAGACCACCAAAACCTCAGATGGAGCATTGTGTGCTTTAAATTGTTGCAGTTAAGCAAATTGAAAGTCACCTCGTTCTTGAATTTTTTTTTCTATTTTGCCAGTAAGGTTTGGAGATCCTGTCTGTTAATGAGCAGCTAAGAACTTTTATTTTATTCATTTCAATTGCACTTTATAACAATACCTTACTAGATTTTACTAGATTTGTGAAGATTAATGATTCCTAAAGTTCTGTAATGCGTTAAAGTTGTACTGAATTCTGTTCTTTGATGATTTTCAAAGTTTGGTATATGGTATGAAAATAATTACAGTATTTCATTACTTTAACTGTAGGTGTTAAAGTTTTACTGAATTGCATTAATTTAATGATTTATAAAGCTTTGGAATTTTGAATGCTTAATGTGACAGAATAGGTTATTAGCTGAATATCATCAGTAGGTACTTGTGCACTTAATTCTGTACTTGTGTATGTTAACATTATTCTAAACATTATTAAAGGTACAGTAATTGTTATTAATACCTATTTGATTAGCCATACAAATTGATCATGCAAACTAGTATTGGTCCCAATTAGTTTGGATAATTGACTCCCTACTGTGTGTGTGTGTGTGTGCGTGTGCGTGTGCGTGTGCGTGTGGATTGGAATTTATTTTTTGCCTCTTTATATGTCAAGTACTTGTACACTGTATATTAGATCGGTTAATTCTGACAGTTAAATATACTTATTATTGGTGTATTAAAGGAGTCCACCACCTCTCTTGTGTTATTTCCTGTTAGAAAATAAAACAAGTTAGCCTAATAACTACACGCTAGCCTAACAACTACCAGTTAGTGACATTAAATGGCCTTTTGTTAATCCTACCTCCCCTCCCACACTAACTGCAATTACACTCTAAATATAGCAGTTGGAGTGTTGTGATTCCTGTTGCCAACACGTGTTGTGTTTGTTTTTCTTTCTTTCATTTAGCCTTTGTTTTTGTTTTATCTTGGTGAAACAGAAGTTTTGGAGCTAAAGCTGATGGGGCAGCTAAACCCCACACAGCTTCTCTAGAATTCTTAAAGATGCAGCTTCCTTTTTTATTCCATTGATTACCAATATGCACAACAAAATAATGGCTTAACAAGTTTCTGAGGTGATTAACATGCCTTGGCAGCCATCATGAAGTCACTTGGTTTAAAGCAATGTCTATTGACAGTCACAATGACAGAAGTGGTTTCAGCCCTATACTTGTTTTAGCATTGAGCAGAGCAGCAGGATGCACACAGGTGCTCTGAAAAGGATATCAAGGTTATTTGTTTTTTGTTGTAGCTTAAAAAGGAATGACCATCATTAGGCCTGAACTCCGCTGTGCCTGGTTTTAAACAATGCTTCCACTGTCTACAGCTGAGTGACTTTAATACCACAACCAGTAAAAAGGAATGTTGCATCTTTAATATTACAGTTGCAATTATTTGCTGCATGTGTGGTTTGGCTTTAGAGTCCTGTTACAAAGCATCTTCTTTTTTTCAGCACATGTGTGCTTATCCTGCAGTCCATCAAGCCTGCAACTTGAAAATGAGGATATATATTCAGCTGCCAATGGGTCTCAACTGTCTGTTTATCTCTTCCTTTGTAAATATCATAATTTAGTCTGCCCTTGAGCCTGTTTAAGGGTGCGTATTATTTGACTAGCATCTCTGACAACTAAGATGCAAATTCAAGTACATGCTTATGATTGCTGATTCCTGCTGCCCAGTTTCTCTCTGCAAAAATGCCTTGAGTCTATAAAGTCCAGTAGTTATAGAGCTTTTGGCACAATAAGAGCATGGCGTCTTAATAACACACACAGTGGCCAGCATAATGAGTCTTGAATTAAGGATCTAGTGAGTTAATGTTCCCATGGGTACTGTATATAGTAAATATAATTTCTGCTCCTCCACTAGGTTAAAAAAATGTGTACTTTTTCAATATGATTATGTTATAGTTTAATTAAATGGGCTGCTGAGCCTGGAAATGAGCTTAAGTAATCTCAATATGGGAAGGCAGAACAACAAGCAGCTACAAGGTATTGTAAATAGAAGACAGCTGAAGTTCTTGCTTTTGAGCTATGGCTTGTTATCTGTACATGGTGTTTGTTCAAGTGGCCAATTCCCTTTTTTGAGTCAGAGAAAGAAAAACTGCAAATAATTTGGGTTGCGGTGTGTAGATTCTTGGATGTGATGCCCTCTTATTGGTATATGTATTCCCTGTCAGGTACACTTAAAAAAAACGTACAAAAACAACAACAATACATCCTTCAAATGAAATAGAAATCGTGCTTATTTTCAATCCATGACAATCAACATCATGGATTGATGCTATGTATAGAGAGAGCTAGGAACTTATTGCCACAATCCTGCTGTTCACCCTTAAGTTGATCCTCTAGCAGTTTTTTTAAGAAGACATCCCCAAAGGCTACAGTGTGGTCTCATATTCCAAGCGCTCTTGAATGAGAGCATCATCTTTATACTGCAGCCGGGGGGGAGAGGGTGAACACTCAAGTGTTAGGATGGCCTTGCGTATACCTCTGTCCAGCACATGCCTCTCCCAGGCAGGATACCTGTTCCTCAACAGGTCTATTTTAATCACAGTTTCCTCTATCCGCGGAGTACGAGAGGATGGGGTGGAAGGGGCGGTGGGCCTCACCTGAAACACAGGCACGCAGCCGTCCCTCTCTGTGTATTTCGGATCCCTATCTAGTGCCGCCACAGGCACCCGATTTTGTGAAACTGCCCTCAGGGTGTTGGTCGCAACCTCGGGGGGTAGTGTAAAGGTGGTCGCAGGGTCCACAAGTATGCAGCTCGGTGAGTGGCCAAACCTGGGTCCATTGGGGTGAAAGAAGGCATAGTACATGAGCATGAAGACTATTCCAGTCAGAAAGCTGCTGAAGACGACACAGAGAGCAGGGATGGCAAAGGCGTCAGTGATCTGCGGAGCCCGGTACAAGTACCAGAGGGCGCTCAAGGCTGTGTTCTCCAAAAGGATTACAAAGTAATAGATGAACAAACGGCAGCGGGTCTGTCCTTCCTTGACGTTGAACCAGCTGAAGATGTAGATGATCCCCACTACCATGTTGAAGACAATCTCCTCCCACTTGGTGATGCAGAACTCGGTCTCGCAGTGGACGATCCAGAATGTCATGATGCACCAGTGCAGGACAATGAAGATACCGAAGTAGAGCTGGAACACAGAGGCGAAGAGTGCGAAGGTGATTACCCGGGCGGCAATGGTGAAGAAGTGCCAGCAGAACTGAATGATGACGGCTAGGTAGCTGATGGGCTTCTTGTCATCACGAGAGTCCCGGAGAGCCTTTTGATAGGAGGCCAGAGCCCAGGCCAGGGACACCAAGGATGCTGCTGCTGTGAGACCTGGGTACAAGAAGGAAGGGATAAAGGTAAAAAAAGGTTCACTAAAACAGTGGAGAAAATAAAACATAGTAGGTATAGACATGATTTCATTAGCTGCTTTCCAGTTCCAGTTGCTTGCCAAAGTGCTTTAGTGTCTTCTAGCAGTCTGTCTCTTTGGATCAAGTTGCCTTTTGTTATTCTGGCAATACACTGCTGTGCACTAGAGGGGGCTGTTGCTTACTAACGTAACAACACTGGCTGATCCCTACAATACATATGTAAATGACGGGCAACCAGAACTGAAGAGCAGTTCCTGAACTCTGAGTTGAACCAAGAACCCCTCTGAATGATTGCAATCATCACAAAAAGGAAAGGCAACAGTCAAAGAACTAAGAGAATGTAATTTGAAGCTACTTGCTCTTTAAATATTCACTGTTATTCACTATGAGTTTTATGCATTATTTGGAAGCATTGTGTAAACAAAAAACCCTCGATACTGCACACTTACCTCAGTGTATAATTAATGTGTGACACAAATTTGTTAAAACTTTGGGATGGATTTTCAAAGCATTTTACATAGTAAATAGTACAATTGTATTCTGAAGAGAAAACACACCAATTCCAATTCTAAAAAGAAACAACTTTATTGGATTTAATTTTTTCTTTCTGAAAAAACAACTGGCTAAACCTTTGTGTGCTGTAAATGCAAATGGCTTTTCAGATGTAATGTCTTTGCTTTGAAAAGAAAGACTTGTCCATGTTGGGCTTATTTAAAACAATATTTAAAACAAACAAATATAACAGTCTACTAATGTTTTGTTGAGTGGGCATCTTTTTCACTGAAGCTATTTTTTTTCATTACCATTTGTTTTCATTTTTCAGACAATTCCCTCCCTAGTGCATACAATGCCCTCAAGAGGCCCTCTGCTTACAGAAAAGCATCCTTTGCCTGGACTTCCCGACATGCAAAGCTTTACCCTTGCCCTAACATTCACATTTGTAGGGACCACGGATGTTCCTTCATAAAACATTTGCAGGGGCCATCAATAGTTAATAACTTGTCTATGAGTAAGAATTCTGCACTGAATCTTTATCCTCTGACTGGCTGACAAGACAATAGTGTGATACAGGCCAATGAACATACCTTTACCAGTAAATGTGTACAATTGTTTTGAAAAAAGGTTAAAGCAGCTTGCAGCACCTAAACTATGGGCCTGTTCTGCTAACTTGACTGGCCAGCTGCACCATGGAAGCCAATCAGCTTCAAAACTACTGTAAGCATCAAAGATCAGTCTGAGTGACAGACAGTGGTCATTTACCCAGTGACTGACATGTAACAGTGGGTGCTTAGATAGCAAACCATCAACCAACAATTTTACACCTCAGGTAGAGCCTTTGTAAACAAATGGCTTCAAAACAGTTGGAATAAATGGCATGGGTAAGAGGATTTAAAGGTTAAACTGAAAACTGTTAGCTTTGAGTTTCTGAAACAAAGTAACTGGTTCACACAGATACAAAGTATCCATTAATACCCTCAGTTCAGGACTTCTAAGGGACTGAGAATGTGAAAAATGTACTGCCACACAGTGCTGTAGCTCTTCACACATCTGTAAATGATGACACAGTTTATAATGCATTATTCACTGGCACAGGAATAGCTGGCCATGGTTAAACTGTTTCCTGACCTTAATCCTGGAAAATTCCCCTGAAGTCCTAAAAATATTAATTAAAATGAATAACTATTTGAAGCAAAAAAAAAAAAAAAAAAACATTTTAAATGCTGGCTTCTAAAAAGACAAGGCTTAGGGCCTAATTTATGAAAGGGCATGTAACAGGGAGATTTGTGCTGACTGTCTGGTGCATGTGTGGTACTGCAGGACGAGAGCAGCAGCCGCGTAAGATCTGCTTGTCAGTCATGACAATGACACGGAGAGGTGGGGAAGAGGGTCTGAGGGCTTTCCCTCTTATTTTATTAAAATCTCAAATTACGATTGACCTCCCTAACAAAAGTAGCAAAAGCAGACAGTATTTTCTTTTCATGACTAGCTACAGTTGTTCATTTTTCTTTTTGTTCTGCTTACTTGAGAAAGAGAGATTGATGAGACTTCAATTTTCTTCTTTGTTGGTATTGCCACCTTGCAGTGCAGGCTCTATGGATTGTGGTGACAGTGCTATGTGAGCACACTCAATAGCACATATCCTGTAAACCTGCCCTCTGAGTGGGAAATTTAACATAATTCCGTGTGAGCTTTAGCAGGGCTTTTTTTTTGGTGCAAATCACAGTTGATTAAATAGGTTGCAGTTAAAGCTGAATGACAAAGTTTAAAACAAATAGTTAATACTCTAAAGCAGGAGCGTCAAACATACGGCCTGCGGGTCAATTTTTGCCATCCCTCCCATTACTTTATAAAATTGCATCGATGTACTGTATCATTTTGGAATTAAATAAAACAACCGGCCTCTTTAATATAACACGGAGATTCAACATCTGCAGTGTATGAGTGACATTCCCATTAAGACAATCACAGCTCACAGAGGTAGTAAAATAGCCAATGAAATAGCACCCAGGATCCATTTCCTCACGCATATAATTTTGATTAGGATAGCAAAGCAAAGGCTTGTTTAAACTATTTATTTTACAATGTGTAAAAAATCAGTACCGAAAAAGTAATTGGAAATGTCATGGAAAAGAAAGGTAGAGGAGGAACACAGAAGATTCCCAAATCATTAGCCAGATGATTATTTATTCACTGAATATTTTTGACGAGAAGGCAATATGTTTGACTTGCAGTGCAAACTGTTGCAGTTATGAAAGGGTATACCATACAATATCACTATGATACGCTGGACAAAGCCAACATATTTTGAGTTTACTGGAAATTTCAATGAAAGGAAATTTTTTAACTTCAAGAAGCCATGGAAAGGGCAGAATTACATCGGAAAAAACAAAACTACACTGAATTCTGCATCAACAGGCATTATGTGGAAAAGTTGCAGAATTAGAACATGTACAGCATTATTATCAAGTGTGCGAGAAAAGAAGGGTCCTGACAAAGTGGTGCCGTTTACTGTTTCACAGCTTCTTCCAGTGCATACATACAAAACTGTACTGCCATGGTAAACATGACAAAGTGTCAGCCACATCCAACACTTGCTGTATTAAGGACACAAAGCTTTTAGTTCATATGTCTTCCTGTATAATTCATAATGACATGTATTAATGTTAATGTTAAGGAAAAATGCAGCAGAATTAAAAACCAGGAAACATTTCTTAATATCTTTAACCTTTTCTTACCAAGCTTTAAGCTCCGATCTCATATGTAGCAATGTTTTGTAATGCACTGATATCTCATCTCCTGCCGCCTTGAAGGTGAGTCAATATTTAAAGTTATATACTTTCTTGAACAAAAAAGCCTGTAGTGTTCGAGATGTTTGTTATCAGTGTGCTGCTGCTGGTGTGAGATTTTACTGCCTGCTGAGCAGTTTTCTGACAGTAAATCAATAACTATTGATGACAACAAATAAAAAAAAAAAAAGAGCTTTGAAAATAATAAACCAGTGCCATAATCCGACTTTATATTGTAAAGTTCTCACTCATCTTTAAAATGAACTCTCATTGGTAAGGCTGTATTTTTTTTTTTCATCGTAATCATGGATTTAACGATTTCTGCGAAATGTACCCATTGCTGTGTAATATGTAGTTTCCGTGAAAATTCAAATTTCTGAAAGAGTAGTGTAAATATACATATTTTATATCACTTAAAAATAAATATAGAAAACGTTTGCCTTATTGACGCACTACCAGCTACACTGTATTTTAGTTTGCTTCTGGTAAATGATTAAACACACTGCACAGAGCTGCACATTTTCTTTCAAATGTCTTTAACATAAAAGATCCCAGCTGCATCAAATATTTCTGCTAAAGATCGCTGCTCTGCTTTTTTGTTTTGTTTTACATTTATTCAGGTTTTTACTTTGTTTGACAAATCACTGATGGTGGACATGAAAAATATGAAACATTCTACAATTCAACTGGTTTTCATGCAAGCATTTTCAATACTGTTGCGTAAAACTCAATGACCAATTTTTTATATGACAATAGTATTTTTTCAGCTTTAATAAATATGGTTGCTGCTTTAAATGTAAAAGCAGAAAAAAGTCCTTTTACGTGATCCTCATGCAGAGGGCCTCCTGAGCACATCTAAAACGAGTGCTATTTTCCCTTTGACCCCAAGATAGCCTGGCCTGGTTTCTCATGAATAATGAGCCTTTGTGAATAACTAGCCATTAATCTTTATACCACTGATCTTCCGCATTCTGACAGTTCCCTCTGGGAAGTAAAATTAAAGATGGTTGATCTTGTAGACCATCATCTGCACACCTAAGCAGAGGACCATAAATAATTTAACGAAAACTGTAGCAGAGCCTACACAGTAAGTGTTCAGCAAGGAGCCAATGTAGGGAATGGTGTAAGGAACTTCTAGTAAGGGGTGCTACTAAAGGGTAGATCTGAGGATCAAGCAGCCGTCCAGTTCAGATTATTTTAGTCGCTAACCAAAAAGAGATCCATTCTGGGATCACGCACTTCCTTATTCTCATATTATGGACAAGGACTACAATATTTGGAATCAAATGAAGGCTGTTAATTATGGGTCTTGGAAGTGCAGCAACAAAGGAGAGAAAAAAAAACAATTCTCGAGGATCCACCCGTGAAATATAATCTCAGCCTTATAAGCACAAGGCCAAGACTAGAAAATTGCTCTGTTTTAGGAGTTTAATGCATCCCATCTACAGTTTTCCTAAAATGAATCTATTAGAGATTTAAAACTTTAAAATGAGTCATGTATTGTAGCCCTGTTTATCAATGGTGTCTACAGTAAAACTCCTAAATGATTTTTGACAGAAAAACTCAGATTAAAATATTTTTCTTTCTTCTAGGTTACTAGACACATGTGGCTGATTATTTTGTTTCTTGTTTCCCTTGTTATACAGAGTTCTGTATCCTGCTAAATTATTTACGATCTCTATATCTAATGAACCAGAATAAAAGATTACTAGTTGAGGCATAGGATACTCCCAGATTTTTCAGCATTTTTTTTTTTTTTTAAATAGTGCAGCTACTATATTTATGGTTTGTATTCTATGTGATGTATAATACAACACCTTACTGCAATACATTGTATTATCCCATCTCTGACCATTTAATATATTGTCTATACAACATGTTTTTTCTTGTTAGTTTTTTCTAGTGGAAAATAAATTTATAATTTCCAGATAGTCCTTTATAAGACATAGCAAATTGTCTTTGTGACATATGCGATGTAAGACATCATTGAGCTTTACCCATAGTATGTATATCTTACATTCATAGTCAGGATTTGGTCAATGACTGACAAAAATAACCATTTCATGATCTGAGCACTGACAAATTATCAAAGAACAAAATTAAAGGCTATTTCAGTGTTTGTGCAAATTGCAAAATGGAAAATATCAAACAAGCAAAGAATGAAATACAAGAAAGAGACAGCTTCTTCCTTCTTTGAGTAAAGCGACATAATCAAATTGTGAAATTTGCTTTGAGCAAATGCACAATCCCCAAACAGAATTTAAATATGCTGCTCAATCTGTGAATAGCAATTAATTGCACTGTGTTAAAAATGGACATTGAAATACAAACATTTTAATACAATATTTTTTTATTGAATGAACATAATATCAGTAAATTATATTTATAAGATACATGTCAATTATCACATAATTTTGTGATAGCATTATGTGATCATTTCTAATCAAGTGATAATTCTTAACACATGGTACTGCAACGCTGGGCTACATGGAAGCTTTCACTAGACCTGTTGGCAATCCTTAACAGCAAGTCAATCCTAAAAAGTATACATTTTTTAAATAAGGTAAGTGAATATATTAGTGTGACAATGTAGAATGAATGAAATTGCAAAGTGTTAGTGATTTTGTTTATGGAGTGGCATTTATTTGTTTCCAAATTTAACAGATTTGGTTTTGTGATTTAATTTGTCACATCTTTGAACATAATTAGCTTATCAGAATTTCTCAATTCTATCGGTTAAATCATAATAAAATGAACTTCAATATTTGTCTCCTTTTAGGCTTCTTTTCTCAAACAAATCTGTTGTCGGCGCTTCTATGTGGATTATTAAGACACCAAACATTTTTAGGGTGACCACCAGGCCCCACAATCTTGGGACACTGAGAAAGAACAGGATTTTGAACTTGCCCCTGAACAGAAAGGAAGAAAGGAATGTGCAAATTAGCTACACCTTTGCTAAGATTAATAATAATGTTGCTGAATTGTTGTACAGCAAACAAGTAATACCGATCAGCTGTTCACTGCCTCCAATCAGACCTAACCACTGAACATCTGAGCAACGTTACTGATTTGATTCATATTAATATTAAGGAACTGAAAATAAATAGCGATTTTTTATTTTATTTTAAACAATAAAGATGCAAATAAAAATAAGTATTTTATTCATTATACTGGCTGCGCACACCAATTAAGCACAATTATTCATTTGAGCAAAGGTGCAGTAGTTAATTAACACGTTCATTTCTTTCAGTTTTGGGAAAATTCAAAATCCCATTCTGTCTTTCCGTCTGGAGTGATGACTTAATGTACCACAGCTGTGCCACCATTTTAGATGGCTGACTTCCACCTAACCCTAGGAATGACTTGTCAGGCCGCCCAATGCAGGGCACTCTGTGCGTCCTCACAGGTCGAGAGGGAGATTTATCACCAAGAATCATTCTGTCTCTGTCACACACCCCCACCACACACACACACACACACATACACACACACACACACACACACACACACACACACACACGCACACACACACACACACACGCACGCACACACACACACACACACACACACACACACACACACACACACACACACACACACACACACACACACACACCACCGCAGCCAAAAAAGGTAACACACAGTTTTTACTTCTTATTTCTTAGTATTCTCAAGTAGCACAATGGTGTAGGAGCAGATGGTGTTTGGCATTTCCTTAAAGGCTGCGGTTTGTCTGATGCAGGACAAGCTAAGAGAGTAGGCTGGCCAAACACGAGTTATCATAGTATAACTGATAATCAAATATTGAGAACTCGCTAATACTGTGAAAAGAAGCTGAAAAATAGGCGACTTCTTGTAATTTAACATGTGGTTATTGAGAATGGTTATCTTTTAATAACCCTCAGATGGTTTTCAATTGTCATTTGCTAATTCACTATGTTTGTTCATGATAAATACAATTCTCCAACCCTTCCACCATGTAAAAGACTAATATATATACTTTATATTAAAAGTAACAACACCACTGAAGGAACTCCTTGCTTTTATAATATAATACCCCAAAATATTTTTTAATAATCTTTGACTAATCTAATCTGTTTGGAAAATTAACAGTCTTTAGCAGTCTTTTTATGTTTGTATGCTTTTTGTTTTACAGATTGACGCTAACATAATTGGACTAATGGATGATGACAGTTTAACAAAGTATGTCCCCATCTTTGGAGACATGCTTGCTGTAAGGCATTACTGCAGTCAGATTAATCCCCAGTCAACCGAAAAAAGATGCAAATAAACATTCTCTGCTGGATAAGCTTAAAAAGAAGATGAGGCTAGCCAGTGGGAAGGATGGTGAGGATCCATAAGAAGTCTTTGTGGAGAAAAAAAAGAAAAGACCTGATTTTGTGGGAAACAGACTTGCTGAAAAAACAACTCGTAAAATTGAATTAGGGTGGCTGCATGGAGGAAAGCAAGTTAGGAAAAGAGGTGGAGGTGGGACACGAATGGTTGATGTACCCAAGAAAGCAGAGAAACAGGACATTTTACTTATTGTCAAGGATCTGTTTTTGCCACATGGAAAATCAAAAAAAGGGAAGTGGGAATATATCACTCATGACATCTTAGATTTTCAGAAAACAGACCTAGATGAAGGTGTTACAGTGGAAAAAATCTACACATTACTAAAAATGGAAACTGTGAGATTTTACCTTAGCATGGATGAGGTTCCAGGACAAAGTATGCCAAATTCAAACAGCAAAACCCAAAACTCAGATCTGTCTCTGAGAGGTGAAGGTACACTCAGTAAATAGAAAGGCAATAAAGAGTCATGTGTAATACAGAAAAGGGCTGATGTTCACATACATTTTTGTAGTAGTGAAAGACCAGAAGAGACTAATATAGATGTACTTACAGAGGAAGACATACCTGTAGGATACATAGAAATATATTCCAAAGACAGTTCTGGCATGATTCCTGTACAAATTATCATTGAAAATACTACAGCTGGAAAGCAGAGTATATCAGCACCACCTAATAATCTTAACCAGGAATATTTTGTGACCAGTTTGGAAGAGATTAACCAAAGTTTAGTATCAGAAATCCAGTTTGGGCTATTGTTTGGAGACCCCAACCATCTCAACTAGGAGACGCTCTACCACTTGAAGAATCTAACCAACTTTTGAGCCAGTCGACTGAGAATGTATGTTGCCCTTCTCCAGAGACGGTTCTGTGCTGTCTTCAAGAGGACCCTCCCCTCTCCCTGAAGACTAGCCTATGAATGCCACCATTAGGTTACACAGAGTTCATCTTCTGTAAGAGATGATTGATCAGTTTAAGAATCCTGATTCAGTTATTCTTTTATTAAGATTTACTTTTGTAGATGAAGTAGGAGCTGATGCAGCTGTGTTTCCAGAGATGCTTACACTGTGTTTTGGTCAGAATTTTTTTAATGTGTAGCAGAAGGGGAAGAAGCAAGGGTTCCAGCAATCATTCCTATGTGGCAGGAAGAGGAATGGAAGTCGGTAGGCAGAATCTTAGTAATGGGGTATGCAGATCATAAGTACTTCCCACTTCATCTTGCACCTGCATGCACTGTGGCACAGATTTTTGGCGGCTTATAACTCCTTAGAGAGTGCAGATAGTGTTATGGTTACTACGGAACACATATACAAAACCACATATGTTCTATAAAAAAAACCCCCAAAAAACCAAAAAGAAACTCAGAGTTTGACCTTTCCTTCAAAGTCAAATGCAAGATTTTGAATTATAACGATTTTAGCTATAAAATTCACTCGCCACACTTTAAAGCGACCAGCTGATTCAATTGTTTCATGTTGCTCACATATTTAAACAAATGTCTTTCGAGTTGTACATTGTGTACATTGTGACTATAACTTTTCTCTGACAATTCAGTGCTAAACACATCACCAAGTGCAGACACTGAAAAGTTATTACTACAAATGAAAGAAGTTAATGTACAAAATATTTTTGACAAATTAACATGCTAAAAACTTACCGTACCTCCCAAAACTTTTTTTTTTAATTGATACATGAGTGTAAATTGTTCTCCATTTTCAAAACAAAAGCAAACAAAAATATACATTTTATTAAAGTTCAAAATCATACTTGTATTAAATAGTTAAGCAACATAACAATAAAAGTAAACAAAATTACATGGAAAAGTTATCTCATGCATGGCATGTTTTAAAGCACTGCATAGGTGAACAGCATCTGTCCTAAAAAAAAAAATACATATACACCCCTCTGTATACCGTACAGCTAAGCTCTCCCTAAAGGTTTGACTTCAGCTAAAACGTTACCTGTACCCCCGGAACAAGATTTATTCCTTAATTATTTAACCATTGTTTGTAAACTATGAGCCAGATTTACCAAAGTCGGTAAAACATTTACTCCTGAGTAAGACCAGCAGTTTTAATTAAACTTTTTCTTTGTTTTCAAATTATGAAAATGTATGGGGTCTTTTTACAACCATGTTGTTTGAGTAGATAAGCTGTAAGTATGATACAGTAACTCTAATAAGCACATGTACTGTCCTTACTCATGAGTAAATTCTTTACCGGATTTGCAAAAAGTAACTTTGTCATCACATTTGTCCATGCATGATGTTTATGCTATTCTATAAACCTGTTGTTAAATTATATAAATGCTTTTTGCTTTAAAAATATTTTTGGTTGTACATGAACTTACTAAGAGTATACAAATAAGAAGAAACAAGTATCATATGCAAGAATCATATGACAAAGCATCGTTGTATCTCAAAAACTTCTGCATGTTTTCCATGTGTCCGTTTTCTGTCCCCAAATTGGCCCGTATTCATTTGGGATATCGCATTCTCATTTGAACTGCATCCATAAAACAACTTGCAATTATTGCAGGGTTGCTATTGGTTGTGTAGGATTCTAACCAAATCATATACTTTGAAAATCCATCTATTGATACAAATTCCGTAAGGCTTTAATTTGTCATATGAATCAACATGCCATAAAAAAATCAGATCCGGGGTTTAGGTACATTCGTCGTCTTAGACGACCTTTTTGTCTATTTTTAATGCCTAGACGGTCAATTATGTTAACCAGCAGTCTAACTGAATTCTGATCTGCAAAAAATCCCCTTGAATGCATGGCAAGTGTATTAACTTATACCCATGCAACTGCCCCTAACGCTCAGATCCCTTTTAGAGATACAGTGCCACATTCAATAAATCTGAGTGGCATTTTCTGTCAAAGAGTCTTTCTTTTTTAAGGCTACGTCTAAGTGTCCTCATGCTTATTATGGTCTTGTGTAAATAAGCCAAACACTGTAACATTTCTCCATGGCTAAATCCTAACCTAAAGTACATCCATACAAAATCCATAACATCTAACATAGTTGTTTTGTCTGTTATAAATGCAAATTTTATAAGAATTCTTGTTCAGTTTATTTTCATCACATGTTGATATATCTAACCATCACGTAATTACGTGATAATTTGTTATCACAATTACGTGATAATTAGATAACTATTTGTTATAATTTTATATTATTATTTATTTATTTATTTATTTTTATGAATGGCAGCAAAGCGCTTCCATAGGGGCTAACTACCACTTTTTAGAAAACAGGTTTTGGAGACCGAATCAGCAATAGACAATAGCACACCTGTGTAATAAAGAGGGAGACTGCATTTTGACAACAACAAAAAAAAAAGCCTTCTAAAGGTTTTATTTTTTAATATTCAAATCACCGGATGTGTTTTTGCAAGGCTTGCTGCTGTGGCATTTAGAATTGCACTGAACTCCCTTACGCACACAGAATCGCTTCTTTGCTTGAGAAAAAATGAAGCCTTGCACAGCCCTAGAATCAGCTGCTGCTGCTGTGCGAAGAGAAAGTTCGTTTGGGTACTTCGTTCAAATTAGGAATGAACTATCGGACAATTGAAATTCATTCCTAGGTGCTCCAGAGATCCTCTAGCAGACTGAAAAAGCTGCCTCTTGTTTTGTGTTTCCATTCTTTGCTTGTTTGATATTTTCTGTTTCGCAATTTGAGTAAAAAAATTTGCTCAAACACTGAAATAACCTTTCATTGTATTCTTTGATAAATTATCAATGCTCAAATCGCGAAATGGTTATTTTTGTCGGTCATTGACTGAATCCTGACTATCAGTGTAACATATACATTGTATTTATACATTCTGTTGGTGCCCAAAGTCTAATGATTTATCAGGCACATTTATTCATCACAAATACTTTTATCAGGACCAGGCTGAACTGTGCTGTGAGCAGTCCCTGGGGACATAGATTAGGAACAACTGATCTAATTTTCCTTTATGTTCTGTTCCGCTGCGGTATTTTTTAAATCAATACAGAGCACAACCCCAGAGAGCTATCATCATAGAAACCATCCATATTTCCCAGAACTGGCACAGAACGACCATTGAATTTGAAGACCTTGAAAGAATACTGGGCATTACAAAATTTAACATTGTTCTCTCATTCTAAATTACTACAGCTCATTTGGTAGATGTTTGATGTTTTTTTTTTTCCTAGTCCACTTTCATTTGTGAATGTTTAAAGGTTTTTGTATGTTTGTTTGTTTGCTTATTTTCAGTCAATTTATAGTTGCAAGCACTCAGAGAAGCTGTGACTAAACAAAATGTAACCTGAAATTCCTCAGGAGAAATAAGCTTTTTCCTGGGTTTATAATTGTCCACATAATTTTTCTGCCAAGTTCCATTATAAACTGAGAATCTCTTTCTATTTTATTAATAGAGGCAACTGGAGATGTGAAATGATCATAAATATTTAATTTGGCTATAAATGAAAATGTCCTGGTGTGGAAATAAGTATGACATAAACAATGATAAGTGTTGAGTCTGTAAAAAGTAACTCACTGTGGATTATTATCTTTCCGATTCAACGCTTCAGGTTGTTTATGCCACTTAAAACACGTCTTCTTAATTGATACATGTCGATAATGAGATTCGATTGATTGTTAATTTGATGAAAGTGCTTTAAGTAGAAATTAATTTGTAATTGTGAAAACTTTTTTTACATTATAATGTATAATTGTATTACTTTTAGCAAACAATATGAAATGATAAACTGAAATTGCAAGCCCTTTTCTAAGTGTTAAGTTTGAAACGTGTAATACTATCGTCAACTAATTGTTGAAATGACTCGCTTAATAAAATGGTATTCGCTTTTGAATTGTTCTGACTGTGATTTCGTTCAACAGTATTCCCTGCATTCGTAGCACAAGCTGTGGATTCGTTAATCAACAATATATCTGCCTGACTTAAAAAATATATACTTCCTTAGGTTCACTGGAAACACCTTTTGTTCACCAGCAATGGTTAAGCAAAATAATTTTCCTTAAATTGAGAAGATATTCAACTTAGATTTTATTGAGCATTCCTCAAAAGTGTTGGTTGCAAAACAACTCTGCTTATTTCTAATTAGATAAGCCATGTTAACACTCCTCTAAACACAGAAGTCATGTGGATTGTAAAAAAAAAAATCTCTTACATATTCCTGGATTTAGGAAACCAAAAGCCTTACTATGGGTTGATTTTTTGGTAGTAAAATATATAATTCGGGAGTCGGATACAACATTCATGATATTTCTTTTAGCCATTTCCATTATACGGGTTTGTATTTATTGGCTAACAAATCATGCTGAATACAAGATTTAAAAAGTCAATATAGTACCCAGGGTAATGTTGGTTTTAGTCACATATTCCTGTCCTTTAACACTGGGGACCATTACTGTCAATTACATTGTTATCAGACTTAAACATGTGAACATTATGCACTTTACTTACGTTCTAAATTCACTTCAAAGCCATCCTAGGACATCAGAAAAGACAAAATGATTTTGCGTTATGCTCTCATCAACGATGGCAGAAAATCATTTGCAGTTTAGTCAGGCACAGGCAGGTTTTAAATGAGGGAGAAGGACTCATTCAGAATGATAATTTTTTAAAGAATGTTTTACATTTAGCCTGTTTGCAATCTGGAGTGAGCGGCTCAGGTCCCATGTGTAAATCTTCAAGCCTCCTGGTCTTTTTAGTGTAAACATAGAAATGTCACATAGCTTAGGAACTCGACAGGATTTCTCTAAGTGGTGAAATACTATCTTAAAAATAACTCATTGTGCTAATTACTTGTCTAGGCACACAGCTACCAGGCTGGAGAATGAGGGCTAAAAGAAGCCTGATATTAGGGGCTTTGTACCGCGTCCCGATTGAGGTATTGATGCCATTTATCCTGATTCTTAGAGTAAACGGTGAAAATCCAGACGTAAAATGTGAAATTTGTATTTTCTCGTTAGGAAATTTCGGATATGTGGCTGCAGTACTGTCTCGAGTGCAACAGCATACTCTACTGGTTTAGGGTGTGTTGTTTGAATGAGTTATTTGCATTGCATGTATCCAGTCACATTAACCTGCAGTAATATGATGCGATATGCATCGTGTTTTTCTTGGTGCGTGCCCCTGTGCGTCCAGTTTTACTGGTGAAGCGTCGTGATGGCTGGTGTTGTTGATGAGCCTGTCACTGAAAAACAAAAAAGACGGTGCAAGTATCGAACACTGTGGGGAAAAAATGGATTCAGTCATATACCCAAGGTCAAGTCAGTTAGAATTAGGGTTATAATTAGGATTTCACTGACATTTTACGGACCTGTTTAAACATTAAATACACCTAGATAATATCTCATAGCACTATAAAAAACTAAAAATAGTGGTGCTTGCTTCCTTACTAAAACAGAGCGCTGTCACTTGTTAAAAGGCAAGCATGCAACATCTCCCAACAGTTGCTGCCTACATTCTCTGTCTGGTGTGGATTTACCCATACATTGAGACTGCACATCTGCATCCACGAATAGGTTGGAAGAGTAAGGCAAAGCTTTGCGAAGTTACAATTGTGGACATCAATTAGAAACAATCCCAAAACTCGATTACCCAATGGTGTCTGGCATTCTTTAATAAAGGCAATATAAGCAGCACGTTCATTGTCATGTTATTTGTCCCATCTAAGAATTTATTTGATCAGTACCGAGTCAAAACAAAGAAAATGTGCCTATTCGGATGTAAAATTCTAACTGCTTTAAAAAAGTAAACAGCAGGTTGTTTGAACCGAGTTAGCTGTGCTTGACTGTACCTGTAGTGCTGATTTAACTTGGGTACAATCAACACAGAATACTTTTTTTTGTCTGTGCTGACTTTCCACTTTGTTTTCTAAAAGCTGTTGTTAGTTTTATGTTCTGTTCAGCAGCCTCTGCAGTAGCCTTTTGTTTAATGTGTGATTTTGAAGTGTGATTCAAAACAATTACCACCATCTGCAGGTGCAGTTTATTTGGGAATTGTCTTGACACGATCCTCAGCCGAAATATACGTTGCTTGTTTTGCTTTGTTGTCCATTTTTGGTATTTTATATCTAATGCTGAAAACTAGATTTTAGCAACCTAAATCAAAACAATGCAGCACTGACTTTGTCCCACCTGCTACGTACAGCAGGTCACAGAAAAGTCAGTACAAATGCACTGATAGGCTGATTAAAACATCGTTGTCATCTGAACAGTAAACAAGAAAGTTAACCGTTTTGAAGTTTTTTTTTTTTAAATTGTATTTCTCTACGTTTTTGTTTTTGCATTAGTGCAACGGACAAAGGAATGTGAATAAATAAAAAAGTCTATCTACAAAAGAAAGACATGTAGTTTGTGTCGCTTGCGTTGTTCAGTAGTTCACAAAGTTTCTTTCCTCCCCTCACCAACAGAGTGTCCCAGTTTCTCACTATTGCTGTCTGGTCACCCTAAATGGGTATTGCACTGCTAACAAAACAGGTTACAGTCTGAAATACAATACAAAACACAGTCACCAGTCCTGGGTGCATGTTTTAGTGCACATGGTGTAGGTACAATGAATTTGTGACTTTGTGGTGGTCTGGGTTAGTGCTGGCCCTTGGCGACAGCTCCGGAATGTGTTGTTATCTACAAATAATGACAAACAACAATTACAGACAAACAAAACAAACACTCATGATACGTTTTTCTCGCACAAATCACAGGTTCTTCCAGGTTGTTTTCTAACCAAAACGAAGGAACAGATTACGTCGCTTCATCCCCTATTTGTACCGTCACACATGACCGCTTTGTAAATGATTGTAGCCGCTCCTCTAATCCACACATCATTTCCCTTCCGGGTCGATGAGTTAGTGCACCGAAGCTCCGCCCCCTTTCTAGATAACCGACTTCCTTTTAAACATGGGAATGAAGTGTGAGGCCAAAGAGTCCAGGGTAATCTGTTCCCGTTACTTAGCACCCTCACAGGTCAGGAGGGAGACCACCAAACGTCATTCTATTTCCGTCACAAGGGGCAAAAAAAAAAAAACGCTTTACAATTGTTTACCAAAACAGAGGAGGTGGTTTTGTGAGCAGTAATGTACAGCTTAGTAGTTCAAATATGCAGAAAACCTGAGGCTCAAATAACATATACATTATTATAAATGTAAGAAGAAGAAAGTAATTAACTAATGTGGAAACAATCTCAAGGTTATGTTTAATTATGGGCACGGTACAAATATAAACACACAAACTGCGACAAAACAATGCTGCGTAGCAACCAACATACAGTACCTTCCAAGTCCCCAAGTAGGCGTATTTTTATCCTGTCCCTGTTACGGACCCCCTACTTCCCTTTACATGTTATGAAGCAGCAGCTTCCTCCATTACTCATTGAAGCTTGTGAGGTGTAAAAAATGCCGACAAGTGATAGCCGATTATTAGCTATTAATGCCGAAGTTGCCATCTAATAGAAATACTGATTGGATTGACATTTTCCTGTCACAACTCTAAATCTCAGGTACATATATAACTATATATATATTATATATATATATATATATATATATATATATATATATATATATAGGGATACAGACCAGACCAGGTTCCGTGAGTGGTCCGATCCAAATCTATGGAAGTCCGGTACAGAGAGTGGACCGGTATGTGACTGGTCCATCACACAAACACTGGGCCAGCAAACTTTTTTTTTCTGCCGGTTTTAAAAAGATTAGAACTAGTGAAATAAAGGAAACACTGCATACAGCAATAAAACACCGCATACAGCAATAAAACACTACATACTGCAATAAAACACTGCATACAGCAATAAAACACTGCATACTGCAATAAAACACTGCATACCGCAATAAAACGCTACATACAGCAATAAAACACTACATACTGCAATAAAACACTGCATACAGCAATAAAACACTGCATACTGCAATAAAACACTGCATACAGCAATAAAACACTGCTTACTGCAATAAAACGCTACATACAGCAATAAAACACTGCATACTGCAATAAAACACTGCATACTGCAATAAAACACTGCATATTCCTAAGACTTATAGCATTAACTTTTAAAAAAGCACTACAGTAAAAAAAATAAATAAATAAAATAATAAATACAAAGCCAAATCCCAAAGAGGCTTTAATGAGAAGTTATAATACTAAACAACACAACAATCAAATCAACATGTGGACTGTATATATTGTCATGTAATAAACCAGAGCCTTTGAACATGTCATCTGATCTTTTAAATTCTCTTTCCCATGCAACATGGAACAGTGTTTACCCTCAAGCAATTATCTTTTTAAATAATGCAGTATTTTAATAAGTTGTTTTCTATAAAGAGAATGAACATGATAGAATAACATTAAAATAGCAGAATATTAAAACATCAGTAAACAGAAAGCATAGACTAAGATATTGTCAGCTGTCTAATTTGGTATCCCCTGTGTTTCATACTGTCAATACCAATCTTGTGTGTACTGTATATAAAATAAATATATAAACAAATATCTGTAAACAATAACGTTATATGTAATATATAATTTACATGACTCGTGTTTATTCCAGACATAATGGCACAAACCACAGAGCAACAACATTCGTGAAAACTTTTGTGATCATTTACTTTCAACTTTCAAGTTTTGAAATCCAAAAATATATAAAGAATAGGTTGCTTTGAAATTGTTTATAAATAGGTAGGTCGTATAATTAATACTGTAGCAATCCCTGTTCCCACAGGCAGGCGCATCACACAGGGCGAGGCAATCCACACACAGGCATGAACCGGGGACCTCTCGCACTAAAGCATAGCGCCGATACCGCTGTACAAAACAGCCGTCTCCTTTGCAAGGAGCGTGTATTGGGCTTATGTCTTTGTATGTGATTATGTCACCTACCACCCCAGCTGCTGCCTTCCCCCGTGCAAACTACACTTTCCCCTGCCAGCCTCAAGTCCACCCCTTACTTGCTCACCAGGCTACAGTCCGACGAGTGCATGCCAGGGTACCTGCGTCCACTTCTTACACCAATGTAGTGATCTCAGTTCCCGCAGACAGGCACCTCACACAGGGCAAGGCAATCCACACGTAGGCAGAGGGCGGGCGCAAACCCAGGACCTCTCGCACTAATGCATAGCACCGATATATGCTCCTTGAAAAGGAGCCGGCTCACCGTGCCCGCCCACCGCCTGTGTATGGATTGTCTCGCCCTGTGTAATGCACCTGCCTAGGTTAACTTAGATCGCTACAATACATTAAGCATTAATTATTTAAAGATTATTTTAGCTGCGCGTGTCAAAGACGTTTTTAATGAAAACAAACTATAACTGATTATATACATCACAAAGAAATCATGCCGTCCTGTCAAAACAAATTAGTAAATGATTGCAAAAAGCAGCCGAGAACTGCTGCGTGTGCACATCACTCGACTTGTGATTCGCCAGTGTGAATGTAGCAGAAGGCAGGGGGAATGCGGACCATGCAGTGATGTCTGGAGTTTCTGGGGGAGCCGAGTAGGAGACCAGGCAACTATGCATGGTGGTGCACCGACCTGGGCACTAGGTCTAGCACAGGGAGGCTCGGGCAACTCTAATCTGGTTTACTGACTTTAAATCAGCACAAATCACAGATTTAATATGCTGTAGCGTGCACAGAGGTAGGGGTCATGGCTGGTAGGTGACACAATCTAAACATGAAGACAACAGCCAATACCTGCTCCTGCAAAGGAGCCCGCCTCTTCTGTACAGTGGTAGTGGTGCTATGCTTCAAAGCCGAAGGTCCTGGGTTCACGTCCTACTTCTCTCAGAGTTACGAGGGCTGCTTATGCTGGGATAAGCCAGTCCAGGTATCAAAGTGCATCTTACATGCCACACACTCCCACTTGGTTGGGATCGGTGTCTCTTTGACTGCCTTGCACTTTGGTACGTGGCACGACATCAGGTGTTGTCTTCCACTGGTCTTCTGTACTCCAGAATTGTGTTCCTATGTTTGTTAACAGTGTTCCGTAACACTGGTTATCTTTGCCAGTTTCTCCTCACATATCATGAACACGTACTCTGATAAAGGGAGATTGTGACATAGTTACTCCTGCCATTAACCCGTGCTTCATTGAATTTCTTCACTTTGACATTCAGAGTGTGTCGAAGCTCTGTTCCTGCAAGCAGGGGTTTCTCACATGCGGAGGTCAGGCGTGAACCTGGGACCTCCCGCTTTGAAGCATAGCGCCTATACCACTATACAAAAGAGCCAGGCTCCTTTGCAGGAGCAGATATCAGGCTTATGTCTTCATGTTTAGATTGCGTCACCCACCAGCCATGACCCTGCCCCTGTGCACGCTACAATGCTTTGCTTTAATGTACACCACATTCAAGTCTATACGCAGTTCCTTACCTTCCCACAGACAGCTATTGTCTTTGAAACCTGTCCTTTTATACTGCCTCTCTTGTTAAATTGTTACCAGGTGTATTAGTTTAACTGTTTGCCAGTCAATCAGTGTTCTGGAATAGCTATGGCATTCTGGGAGACATAGTTTCTTGATACTCGTTTAAACAGCAATAACTACTTTTTTGTTTTTCAGTAACAAAATAAATTTCATCATCACTTTCAATCATCATCAATTTCATCGTCAATTGAAAAAATGGAATAAGAAAACAGTATTTTGATTGTTTATTTGCTGCTTTCCCATAAAATGTCAGATGAGGACACATGTGTGAGAAGAGCACATCATGATTTTGTTTTTTACCAACACAGTGAACAAGCAATGAACAGTAAATTTATGACATGGCAGGATTGTATCAAATAATCTTGCTTGTTTGTAATCCTACAAATAACCAGATGATCAGTTCGATGGACTCCCTTGAATGAAGTCATTTAAAAAGTAGTACTGTAATTCAATTACAAGCATGTAAACATAGACTGGGTCTTCATTTCCATGTCCTCCGTTTTTAGCAAATAACAATTTGAAGTAAAATGCTTTTAAGGGATGCATTCATGCATACAAAACTGTATTTAATCCATCAAATAACATGAGAGTTAAACTTTCTGAATACAGCCCACAATCTCATGTGCAAATGTCACTCCCTAGAATCTCTTGCACATTTGATTATGCTGTTTGCAGAATTAATTAAGGGTGATTAACATTCATTGACTGGCTTTAAAAGAGCATGGTGGGGCACTGGAACGTGCAAAAGCATATCTGAAAATTACATCACGTTAAAACAATCCCAATAGGGCCTATCCATCTAAAAGCTGAAATATTACTGTAGCTACAAAAATGAAACAATTAATGACCTTTTTTTTCTTAAATAAAATATTTATGTTTATTAAATCCCCAATAAAATCATCAGAGTCTAGCAAGAGATATAGTTTAGAAATCCGTAATGTATATATTGTAAAGTTATTTGAAAAATAATTTCAAAAATAGACATGTTAATAGATTATATTTAATAATTAACTAAATGCAAAGTGGGTGAACAGAAGAAAAATCTACATCAAATCCATATTTGGTGTGACCACCCTTTGCCGTCAAAACAGCATCAATTCTTCTAGGTACACTTGCACAAAGTCAGGGATTTTGTAGGCATATAGTCAGGTGTATTATTAAACAACTATACCAAACAGGTGCTAATGATCATCAATTCAATATGTAGGTTGAAACACTATCATTAACTGAAACAGAAAAGAATAAAACTGGGTGAGGAACAGCTAAACTCAGGTAACAAGGTAAGGTTGCTGAAGACAGTTTACTGTCAAAAGTCATATACCATGGCAAGACCGAGCACAGCAACAAGACACAAGGTAGTTATACTGCATCAGCAAGGTCTCTCCCAGGCAGAAATTTGAAGGCAGACAGGGGGTTCCAGATGTGCTGTCCAAGCTCTTTTGAAAAAGCACAAAGAAATGGGCAACGCTGAGGACCGTAGACGCAGTGGTCGGCCAAGGAAACTTACTGCAGCAGATGAAAGACACATCATGCTTACTTCCCTTTGCAATCGGAAGATGTCCAGTAATGCCATCAGCTCAGAATTGGCAGAAAACAGTGGGACCCTGGTACACCCATCTACTGTCCGGAGAAGTCTGGTCAGAAGTGGCCTTCATGGAAGACTTGCGGCCAAAAAGCCATACCTCCGATGTGGAAACAAGGCCAAGCGACTCAACTATGCACGAAAACACAGGAACTGGGGTGCAGAAAAATGGCAGCAGGTGCTCTGGACTGATGAATCAAAATTTGAAATATTTGGCTGTAGCAGAAGGCAGTTTGTTCGCCAAAGGGCTGGAGAGCGGTACACGAATGAGTGTCTGCAGGCAACAGTGAAGCATGGTGGAGGTTCCTTGCAAGTTTGGGGCTGCATTTCTGCAAATGGAGTTGGGGATTTGGTCAGAATTAATGTTCTCCTCAATGCTGAGAAGTACAGGCAGATACTTATCCCTCATGCAATACCATCATGGAGGCATCTGATTGGCCCCAAATTTATTCTGCAGCATGACAACGACCCCAAACATACAGCGAAAGTCATTAAGAACTATCTTCAGCATAAAGAAGAACAAGGAGTCCTGGAAGTGATGGTATGGTCCCCACAGAGCCCTGATCTCAACATCATCGAGTCTGTCTGGGATTACATGAAGAGAGAGAAGCAACTGAGGCTGCCTAAATCCACAGAAGAACTGTGGTTAGTTCTGCAAGATGTTTGGGCCAACCTACCTGCAGAGTTCCTTCAAAAACTGTGTGCAAGTGTACCTAGAAGAATTGATGCTGTTTTGAAGGCAAAGCATGGTCACACTAAATATTGATTTGATGTAGATTTTTCTTCTGTTCACTCACTTTGCATTTTGTTGACTGATAAATATAAACAATTAACATGTCTATTTTTGAAAGCATTCTTACTTTACAGCATTTTTTCACACCTGCCTAAAACTTTTGCACAGTACTGTATATATATATATATCTATCTATCTATCTATCTATCTATCTATCTATATATATATATATATATATATATATATATATATATATATATACACACACACACACACAGCTCTGGAAAAAATTAAGAGACCACTGCAAAATTATTGATTTCTCTGGTTTTACTATTTATAGGTATGTGTTTGGGTAAAATGAACATTTTTGTTTTATTCTATAAACTACTGACAACATTTCTCCCAAATTCCAAATAAAAATATTGTCATTTAGAGCATTTATTTGCAGAAAATGACAACTGGTCAAAATAACAAAAAAGATGCAGTGTTTTCAGACCTCGAACAATGCAAAGAAAATAAGTTCATATTCATTTTTAAACAACACAATACTAATGTTTTAACTTAGGAAGAGTTCAGAAATCAATATTTGGTGGAATAACCCCGATTTTCAAGCACAGCTTTCATGCGTCTTGGCATACTCTCCACCAGTCTTTCACATTGATGTTGGGTGACTTTATGCCACTCCTGGCGCAAAAATTCAAGCAGCTCGGCTTTGTTTGATGGCTTGTGACCATCCATCTTCTTCTTGATCACATTCCAGAGGTTCTCAATGTGGTTCAGGTCTGGAGATTGGGCTGGCCATGACAGGGTCTTGATCTGGTGGTTCTCCATCCACACCTTGATTGACCTGGCTGTGTGGCATGGAGCATTGTCCTGCTGGAAAAACCAATCCTCAGAGTTGGGGAACATTGTCAGAGCAGAAGGAAGCAAGTTTTCTTCCAGGACAACCTTGTACTTGGCTTGATTCATACATCCTTCACAAAGACAAATCTACCCGATTCCAGCCTTGCTGAAGCACCCCCAGATCATCACCGATCCTCCACCACATTTCACAGTGGGTGCATGATACTGTGGCTTGTAGGCCTCTTCAGGTCTCCGTCTAACCATTAGATGACCAGATGTTGGGCAAAGCTGAAAATTGGACTCATCTGGGGGAGCTTCAGCAAGGCTGGAATCGGGCAGATTTGTCTTTGTGAAGGGCGCATGAATCAAGCCAAGTACAAGGTTGTCCTGGAAGAAAACTTGCTTCCTTCTGCTCTGACAATGTTCCCCAACTCTGAGGATTGGTTTTTCCAGCAGGACAATGCTCCATGCCACACAGCCAGGTCAATCAAGGTGTGGATGGAGGACCACCAGATCAAGACCCTGTCATGGCCAGCCCAATCTCCAGACCTAAACCCCATTGAAAACCTCTGGAATGTGATCAAGAGGGAGATGAATGGTCACAAGCCATCAAACAAAGCCGAGCTGCTTGAATTTTTGTGCCAGGAGTGGCATAAAGTCACCCAACATCAATGTGAAAGACTGGTGGAGAGCATGCCAAGACGCATGAAAGCTGTGCTTGAAAATCAGGGTTATTCCACCAAATATTGATTTCTGAACTCTTCCTAAGTTAAAACATTAGTATTGTGTTGTTTAAAAAGAATCTGAACTTATTTTCTTTGCATTATTCGAGGTCTGACAACAATGCATCTTTTTTGTTATTTTGAGCAGTTGTCATTTTCTGCAAATAAATGCTCTATGACAATATTTTTATTTGGAATTTGTTTATAGAATAAAACAAAAATGTTAATTTTACCCAAACACATACCTATAAATAGTAAAACCAGAGAAACTAATAATTTTGCAGTGGTCTCTTAATTTTTTCCAGAGCTATATGTATATATATATATATATATATATATATAAACAGTACAACAATTATAGATCCAAGCCATATCAATAAAAACACACATATACTCACGCGTATACATACAATACATAAATATATTAAAAGCTACAGATATTTATATTTAAATTACATTACAACTATAACAAGTTCACCTCAACGCAGATGACTCTGAATAGTAGTTTTAAACCTGGAGACACAATGGAATCCAGAAGGGCGTTCCGTAACCCCAAGGCTGTGCCAAAGAAACAATAACAAAACAACTGGTGGTCAGAGCAGCTCTGTGGAGTCTCTCAGTCCGGGTCTTTCACAAGCAGAAACTGACATAGAGGTAGAACACAGTGAATGCAAAACCTTATAGAATAAATTATAGATAAATGTATGTATTATATATTTTAAAAAAAGAACACTGTAGAGGCTGAAATAAACAGGTTATATTTTTACTTGTGTTTGTAGTATTTTTGTTCTCAAAAGTCTATACAAAGTGACAACAGAGAAGGCATGATCTTCTCTATTCAATACACACCATTATTCAATAGTAGCTTTACCTAGAGGAATATTCTTAGTAAGGCACAAGGTAATCTGTGTAAAAGTCATATTGTTTTTCTTAATTTAAACACCTAGTTACTCAATATTCAATTTCACAAACTTTTTTTGTGCTAAAATGAATCATTCTGCTATAGACAAAATGGAGTGGTTGTCAGAAAATAGTACAAGTGTAGGGCACCTTGAAATTAGTTTGGGAGCAGTTGCCAATATTTAAAAATACATTTGCAACAATACATTGTACGCAGCAACAGGAAAAGTGACAGAGAGAGAATGAATCCGAGTCAACAATATCCCTCCGGACCCGCGAGTGTGCTGTATAACAGGAACAGAGTGCCCCATACTGGATGGTTTGGCAGTTCATTCCAGTTAATTGGAAGTTGGCCATCCAGAAAGGGGGCGGAGCCACAATACCAGAAGTCATTGTCCTAATGTGGTAGGCGATGTGTCAGTCATGGATTGGAAGAGATGTGATTGCACTTGCTACCAAAGAGGGGCGTAACTGAAGGTATATCCGGGGATGTGGCCAAGCAATCAGTTATGGTTACGCATCGACCTACAAGAAGTACTGTGTTGAAAACCATGAGTTTTTGTGTGTTATTTGCCTGTCTAGTAACCTGTGCTATTTGTCGTTTGTAGATGGCTAACGAATGTGGGAGCTGTCGCTCTAAGCCAGCACCCACCCCAGACCACTCTACACCATTGTTGTCACTAATAATTGTATTAAATCACCGCTTGCACTTGAAGCACTCATTGTTGGACTTGTGATCGTGTATGTTTAAAAGTGTGTGTCCATTCCATTATTATTTCGGGAATGAACCCCTTTTGTGCACAGAGCGATACACACTGCTTTGTAGAGCCTGCGATTATTATTTAAATGTTGCAAACACCAGCAACCCAGCCAAGTAAAGAGCTTTTTTACCATGAACTGTCTTGTGTCTATCATTCCTGAGCACTGCATCACCACTACTCCTGCTCACTCTAATCCACTTTGCCACAGGGTGTTAACAAAAGCTGTGAGAAGAACGCTACATATCGTGCATCTAATAATACAAACTGATGATTAGAATAGTTATGTTCCGGACAGTTTCCAAAGTTTCCTCATATGCTTAGAAAAACAGGCGTGATAAACAAGTGTCAGACTGACGTCAGTTTTCCATGCATCCAAATAGCTCCCTGCGATGCGGTACACCCCACCCCTGTGTGTAATTTGTACTGCATTTATTTAAAATGTATGGTTTGATATTTAAAAACACTTTTTTTTAATTTTACAGCATGCTTGGAGTTAAAATGCCCCATCCGTGCTAAACTTGTGTGAAATGTGAACATCTCCAGAATGATTAATTTATTGCTGATCTGGAGAAGGTCACATGTATAAAAACAAGGAGCTTTGGCTGAATGAGGTTGGGATATTCAGAGGCGGAATGTGAGGTAAAGAGAACTAGAGAAATACCATAACAATTGCTACTCATGCTGCTTTAAAACCAGCACAATACTTGTTTATTCCCTGTGTGCGTTTATTGTCTGTTTTGGCCAACGTGCAGTTTTGTTTTATAAAAGTGTTTTGTTTTTTGTTCAAACATTTTATTTGTTTATTTAATAAATCTGCACACCAGCACATTCAACCAAAATACTGTGTCCTGCATTTTCTAGTCTGACGTCACCAATCAGCCATCTGGGTCACAGTCCCACATTCTCCTGACAGAAGATAACTACAATGCATCACCTTGTCACAGATACAGGGAATTGAATCTATCCTACTTAAGGTGAAACCAGTTAAAGGGATCTGGTGTTTTCAACAATTCATTTGCAGCAGAAAAATAATTGACTTCCGCTATTGCTTAATTCAACGATTCAGCGGGCAAAATATACAAAGATTGATTCCACCTTTTCACAATGTCAAAAAAAATAAAGAAGCTTTTTTATTGTTAAAAACTATAATACTGTTATAATTTTAGTGTCAGACTCGGTTTTACCAAGTGCTTTTTACCACTTAAATGTGAAAATACAAACTCTATTAAATCAGTAGTATAATAAAGCAACCTTTTTATTACATTGTACATTACATCTGCGCATAGTCACGGAGGGACGGGTGAGAGTGGTATCTTATAGCACTTTACATTTGAAACCAAATATATGTATATGTTCTTCTTTTAATTAAAACACGATTTATAATAAGTTATAATAGTAAAGTTGACCCTGTATATTACGGTGTAGTCATCTTACACCCTAAATACGTTATCATACAGTTATATATGCAACAGGCCATGTACAGTACCTACACATGTCTGAATCTCAATGGTTTCTCGTGCAATGGAAAACAACTTGTTAATGTACAGTATGTACTTTATTTCTTCAATTCTTGGTTATCCTCTCAATCACAAAAATGCCAAACTAGCAGTCATTTTAAAAATGCAAACTAGAATGTAACTACATGCAGTTAATACAGTATATCTGTATTTTGAAGTTATGTCCAATAATGCTCTAGTGACACTATGTGTCTAACAAATAACTCAATCAATGTTTAAAAAAAATACAGTTAGGCTTTTTTTTTTTTTTCTATAGTGATTGTTGTAGACAGATGGTCTTTCCAGGTCTGACTGATATTAAATTGTAGTGACTTCAATTCAGTAAACAGGGTCCACGGCACCACTTGATCACAAAGCATGCCCTTTAAAAGGCATCTTTAATCCCTACTCAAGATTGTTGGGGAACTGACAGATGACCTTGTTTTACTCCAGTGCTTGTAGGAAACGGTGCAGCTATGGACAAATCAGCAAAAAGCTTGGGATCTGGCCGCCAATGCACTTTAAATCAAAAGCAATTACAGGATGACAATTAGTCCTTGTCACAGTGAACAAACCTGCCCTGCCTTTGCCTTCCGATATCAGGAAACCAAATAAGAAAACAAGGCCAGTGCAGCTGGAACTCACACTACAATAATAAAGTATATATGGTTGGACTAAATTATGACTTCCAAGACTGAGATACCTTTTGTTAAGTGTGTTCCTTTTTCATGTAAAATATGGGCCATTATAAAAAGCATCAAAATTCACAGTCCCCAGGATAGGGCTAAATGGAGAAAAGAAACTTGAGAACTTTAGAATTGATAGAACTTTAAGAAAACAAATTGCACTTTAACATTCTAAAGCGTTTCCCTTCTAAAAGTAGAACTGCATAGTATAATTGTAGGTTTTCCTTTACATTAATTTACTAATTACATTACAGTCATTTAACAGATGCTTTTATCCAAAGCGACTTAGAGACTTGGGGGTGGAACTATGCATCACAACTGCTGTTGCACAGTCACTTACAATAGAACCTCGTTTTCATCTGATAGACGGAGCACAAGGATTTGCTCAGGGTCACACACAGTGAGTCAATGGTTGAGCCAGGATCAAGCCTTTTTCTTTAACCATTGGACCACAAAGCCTCCCAAGTTAGGCTTAAAATATGGACAGCAGCATATACATTGTCAGATGCATCTTTAATGGGTTGTTACTGCAAAACAATGGATGATTTCTTACACAAATAAAACATGAGGACTTCACTCTAAGTATATATGTATAAAGTGGTAAAGTGGTTTATTTGGGAAGGGTATTTTAGCTTTTTTTTTTTTTTAAGTAGTAATGTATATTAATAGATTGGCTAATTGTGATTGATGTCCTGGGCAATTGAGAAGCTTTCAAGTGTTTCACTACTTATAGAGTCTGAACCACAGGTTAAGTAGCGGAATTCCGGAAAATACAACGTTACACATCCCTACGTGTTTCTACAACTGTTTAAATAATGTACCTGTAATTTTTCTTGTCATTGTTAACATCCTGACAACTTTTTACCTTTTTAAACTTTAAAGGCTGTTTCACGTCTCTTTTCAAAATGCCTGTTCTAGTGCACCGATCGTGTAAGGATTATTGCCCACATTGTCAAACAAGTAATACAGCAGTAACAATCCATGATGCGGTATGGAACTGAAGAGCCAGAGCATTTGTGTGACAGAGAGCGAATTAATCCGAATTAACAATCTCCCTCTTGACCTGTGAGGGCACTGTACAACAGGAACTGTGTGCCTCGTACTCAAAGGTTGGGCATTTCATTCCAGGGGCAGTCGGAAGCTGACCATTCAGAAAGGGGGCGGCGTCACGGTACCGAGTCATTGCCCTGGTATGGTGAACAAAGTTTCAGTCATGAATTGGAGGAGACATGATTGAACTAGCTAGCGGAGGGGGCGGGGCTGAGGGTACTTTGGGGGCGTGGTGCCGTAATCGGTTCCTTTGTTGTGGTTAATGAGAGGAAAGAAGGACTGGGGAAACGTGAGTGGAGTGTTTTGTTAATTTGTAACCTGTGGTTATTTGTCTTTGTCAGATGGCTAATACGAACTCGGACGCGGCAGCATGGAGCCAGCGCTAAGCCCGGACATGTGCTTGTAATATACCAGCACAGCTGAAAGCCCCGCACCTGCACTAAGAGCACACAGACTCTGGAGACGTGTTTTGTCTTCATATTTTGGGATTGCAAATCCCTTTTGTTATATGCTGGCAATACCTATTGTTGGGTAGAGCCAGCCTTCTTATTTGACGGTCTCAAACAAAGGAGGAGGCTGAATTAAAGAACTGTTTGGATCATAACTTTATGTCTGTCATTGTCTGAGGCACCTGCATCACCCCTACATGTACCACAGCGCACATGTTCACAATTTATTATGTTTTTATTTTTATTTTTTTAAATCACTGCTTCCTGCAGTGATGTAGAGGACATATTTCAATCCTCAGTGTACTACAGCGGACGTTTTGAAAAGAGCTTTGAAACAGACTTGTAAGTTATAAGTGTAAAAAGTGATCAGGATGTTAGCAATGAAAAGGAAAATCACAGGTTTGTTATTTAAACAGTTGTAGCAACACGTGGGGACATATAACGGTGTATTTTTGAGAACCCTGCTACTTACACTTTAAATCTATCACTTTTTTTTCACATAAATTAGTAAGTAATATTGGCTGCAAAAAAGAAACAGGATAGCTCCTTTAACTGATCTGTAATAAACAATTTTTTTGGACCCAATTCCCTGGTTTGCAATTTAGGCTTTGACCATCAAAGTGGCAGGCGGCTATCTGGGAGCTGATTAACATATATAAAGTTTACAGTAGATTGTTGGAAATTCATTACAAAAAAACATATAGACCTACCAATCAAACAAGCTATTAAAGTAGCAGATTGATCTACCACATTTCAAATAGCTCTTAATATGGATAGAGGAAAGTCTTTTTATAGTTAGTTAGTTAATACAGTACCCTAGACAGGGAGGGGAGTATTAAACAAATCCAAAGCAGAAATCATCTTGTTAATGAACAACAGTGCACAGTCTATTAAATTCCTAAAAGCTCTTTAGCGCACTTTGCTGGAAAAAAAAAAAAAAAAAAAAAAATATATAAATATAAACGCAACATGTAAAGTGTTGTTCCCATGTTTCATGAGCTGAAATAAAAGATCCCAGAAATTTTCCATACACACAAAAAGCTTATTTCTCTCATATTTTGTGCACAAATTTGCTTACATTCCTGTTAGTGAGCATTTCTCCTTTGCCAAGATAATACATCCGCCTGACAGGTGTGGCATATCAAGAAGCTGATTAAACAGCATGATCATTACACAGGTGCACCTTGTGCTGGGGACAATAAAAGGCCACTTTAAAATGTGTAGTTTTGTCACACAACACAATGCCACAGATGTCTCAAGTTGTGAGGGAGCATGCAATTGGCAGACTGACTGTAGGAATGTCCACCAGAGCTGTTGCCAGAGAATTGAATGTTCATTTCTCTACCATAAGCCGCCTCCAACGTCGTTTTAGAGAATTTGGCAGTACGTCCAACCGGCAACAACCTCACAACAGCAGACCACGTGTAACCACGTCAGCCCAGGACCTCCACATCCGGCTTCTTCACCTGCGGGATCGTCTTAGACCAGCCACCCGGACAGTTGATGAAAATGTGGGTTTGCACAACCAAAGAATTTCTGCACAAACTGTCAGAAACCGTCTCAGGGAAGCTCATCTGCATGCTTGTCGTCCTCACCAGGGTCTTGACCTGACTGCAGTTCGGCGTCGTAAACTACTTCAATGGGCAAATGCTCACCTTCGATGGCCACTGGCACGCTGGAGAAGTGTGCTCTTCATGGATGAATCCCAGTTTCAACTGTACCTTCCATGGCCTGCATACTCACCAGACATGTCACCCATTGAGCATGTTTGGGATGCTCTGGATCGACGTGTACGACAGCGTGTTCCAGTTCCCGCCAATATCCAGCAACTTCGAACAGCCATTGAAGAGGAGTGGGACAACATTCCACAGGCCACAATCAACAGCCTGATCAACTCTATGCAAAGGAGATGTGTCGTGCTGCATAAGGCAAATGGTGGTTACATTAGATACTGACTGGTTTTCTGATCCATGCCCCTACCTGTTTTTAAGGTATCTGTGACCAACAGATGCATATCTGTATTCCAAGTCATGTGAAATCCATAGATTAGGGCCTAATGATTTTATTTCAATTGACTGATTTCCTTATGTGAACTGTAACTCAATAAAATCTTTGAAATTGTTGCATGTTGCGTTTATATTTTTGTTCAGAGTAAGTATGCACTGACACAAAAGGTTTATGGAAGAGATCTGTATAAACAGGGCTGAAGTTACAAAATGATGAGCCAGTATCTTATATTAAACATTAACTGTTAGCAAAAAAATTTTTTTTTTTTTTTTTTTTTTTTTTTTTTTAAACATATCTCCCTGTTAAAAGATCATAAGGGTCAGCAACATACTTATCTAACTGAATTCCATAACCATTAACTGCTGTTGAATCTAAGCTTATATAACTTAATGCTTCAGAAATGCCAATTCAATAAGGGGGCAAAAACTTATGTAATAAGGGGCTTAGGTAAGTCAGAACCAACTCTTATTCAGTGGGACATGTCTGAAAAGTAAACTTTGAAGATAAAATCCTTACCTTGGAGAGCCTGTAAGTGGTGGGTCTGAATTATAATGCAGAGCTGCAGGACAAGTTGCGGAGCGCTCTCCAGAAAGGTAGCTAGCAAATGCAGCATACTCACGTCTGCATACTCATACACCATTCTCCAATAAAAGCGCCACCTGTCATTCTCTCCACTCCGACGGCTTCTTATGCCAAGGTATATGGTGTGGAAATACCTACAAACAAAACAAGTTTTAAATGATGTTCAGTTTGATACTATACATCATGTGAATATGAAAGCACAAGGGTAACAGAACAGCACCTTATTGTACCACAGAAGGCAGACAGTTAGTCTCTGCCACGATATTAACCAGCTTGTTGCATCCTCTCACAATGTTTTACCCACAGTGATTTCAGCCATGTTTTACAATAATATTGTATAACACACATTCTTCTCATATTTCAATTTTAACCCAATTTGTAGCCTGGAGACTTTGACATGAAAAAATATCTAAAAAAAATTACCATGAAACTTGTTATGTTGTGCTTGTGCATCCAACTCTATTCAACAGACATAAAGCTTCTCACACAAAGATTTAATAACTTTGTCTTGACAGTGGTTTCTGAATTTACCATGGCTCCAATATGTATCTGCACAAAGTAACTTAATATTAAATAATGGTGCTTAGCTTGGCCTTGACAGTCCTATTAGCCTATATTAACAGACCCCAATGCGACCTTGATGATAATATCGACTGCTTGTTATACTCTAGACCCAAAGCAATTAAGGGGGTCGCTGCAAATCTGCTGCCACCTAGAGAGTTAATGCTCTGTTGTACCTTCCATCGCAAGTAAAATGTTGCACTACCTTCTACTGAATGCTACGCACCCTGTGTTCCCCGCTGGTCTCCAGGGGAGCTGGGGACCTGGGATAGAGGGTCCTGCACGGAGCGCTCGCGTCGGGAGAGATCCTGCGTCACTTTACCGACTCGGACACCGCATGCCCTTTCTGCGGTCGGTCCGAGTCGGTGGCTCACATTTATTTTCTTTGCGCCAGGCTGCAGCCGTTCTTCCTGCTTTTGAAGAACCTTCTGCTGCAGTTCTGGCTGCATTTCTCCCCCACCCTCCTCATCTTCGGGCACCCTGTTCGTGGCTCCAACAAAAAGAGAGACCTCCTCGTCAATCTGCTCCTGGCTCTTGCTAAACTGGCCATTTACAAGACCAGGAAGCGTAAGATGAGCGGGGAAGGTCTCTTTGACTGCGGTGCCATGTTCAGGGCCCTCGTCCGTTCTCGGGTTAATTTAGAGCACGCCTACGCGGAGTCTGCTGGCGACATGGCATCGTTTGTCGACCAGTGGACTCTAGGGGGCGTGCTCTGTACCACCTCCGCGTTTTCTTTGAATATTTAATTTACAGTCCTTTTTCAACCGGTTTCTGTTTAATTAGTTAAGATCCGTCCTTTTTAGCACCCCCAAGGTTGTTAATTTGAATTTCTTTCCAGCTGTCTTTGGACAGCTGGTGTAGTCCCGTCAAACGGGCTTTAAATAGGACTGTATGCTATGCAGAAACTCCTGAGAACTCCAGAGCCCGTACCACTGCAGCACCAGTGTCAGTAAAATTATTACAACGCCAGGGAAACCCTGTTTAAATAAATCAAACCAGGGTTGGACAACACAAGTTATTGTAAAGATAATTAAAACAGGACGATCTTTCTTGAAAACCATCATTTATTTAAGGAATTTCATTAAATCTATTTGTAGGAACACAAATAGTAAGAACATTTGCTATGCAGTGGATAGTAACATTTTATCTGGTAGTACTGCATTATAAAATATACATGAATATATCTCATTATATCTATGTGTAGTATAAACCAGTGGCCTATTTGCCACAATCCCCCCCACTGTCATGCAACCCTTGCATATTTATGAATAAATATGCTAAATATACATTTTCAGCGCCATTCCAAGATAAGAGGGAGTTTCTGTGGCATCAAGCCGTCATGGAAGCTTGGTTTGAAATGTAAGCTGCTCTGGCTCCTGAATTGGAACAAATAATTAAAAGCTAAACAAGTATCCTGCTACTTAAAGTTTTAACTTGTGTGTGGTAGTCTCAAAATCCCCAAACAAATAACTGCAGTGCTCAGCCTATCAGGGTTAAAAATGGCAACTTGTTTTAATTAACATTTGTTTTTTTTCAAGTATGTAACTTTCTGTATCAGGCATTTTACAATCAAGTGCAGCAGGTCCCCAGAGTTATTAACAAAGGTTTTCTAGTCAACACAATAATTCATAATGAACAGGCCCTAGAAGCTTAGAAACAATTTCAATATCTTACAATACCCATTAGAATGAATGCATTTAGTTCACTATTAAATAATACAAACAAAAGCACGACACACCAGAATTATCCCAATGAATGGATTCTTCTTGTTTAGATAAAATGCATATCAATGTTTTATTAATCACATCCCATATGACTCTTTTGATCTCAGAAGTTTCAATCACTCTTGTATCCTCAATACAGCTCTGAGAGGCACATGGGAACTGTAAGCCCCCGTTGTATACAATCAGACCGATGTAGAACCTCCCTGAAAAGTAACAGAAGGCTATTCGCTGTGTAGTTGTTACATACATCTGAATCGATGCAACATAAGAAGACCTAACAGGTGGGCTCGGGCTCCCTGTTTAATGATTTACTATATTTTACTGACACGATTGTGCAAGTATTGTGATGAAGCAATGCTGTTTTTATACTTTGTGTGCTGGATAGGTATTTAAATTAGCAATATACATTAGTGGTATTGACAAATTAAATAACATGAATTTTAAAGTCACTAGGATGAGACACATGAGACTAAAAATAATACAAAGTGAATGGAAGCAACAAACGAAACTTTAGTTAGGACAAATCTAATATTTCACATACATACCAATCAATACTGCCATTTAGGTTTAAGTTTAGTTTTTAGAAGTTATAAACCATTGATTTGGTTTCAGATCAATGGCTGGCAATGAACACCAAAGTAGAAAACAGAGGCTGAGGTTGTGGATGCAACCTCGGTTCTCTGAAAGAGAAAATAGCCATCAACTAACGGGTATCACCATCAGGTGATAGGATTATGCTGAGCTTAATATAAAAGCTGCCTTTAGGCTGCCGTAGCTCTGACATCAGCGCCCCGCCCCTTGGGTGCTGAATAACTATGCTGAGAGCAGGAAGCTCAGTCTCTTTTGCTTCAGGCCGCAAGGGCTACTGAAGTGACCTCGCTGCTTGATGGCTTTTTTCTCTTTCAGAGAACCGGGGTTGCATCTGCAACCTTACATTCTCTTTCAATTTGAAAATAGCCATCAACTAATAGGTACTGTGTACCAAAGCAGTCACCAGGGAGACCATGCGATAATGGTTTTAACTGGAACTGAAGGCCGTAACCAGCCCACATAGCTTGAGCACCCAACTGTCGTTGGTGCTGATTTGCCAGTAAAGTAACTGGGAGAAAGGGGTTGAAGGCTGCTGTGGCCCTTCAGGGATGCTGAGCCTTAGGTCGCGGGAACCTTGGACATCAGTTGCCCCTCTTTGCAGGCTGACCGTGCTGCGAAGCAGGTGCTGCCGGGCATGCCTTAGGGGCACAAGCGGGCCTGGGTGGAGGCTGTCGCCCCCACAGGGGGGGACCCTTAGCGGGCAAGCCAGGCTTCTGTGGGAGCAGCTGGGCATACTGCCTTACGCCTCCCTGGTCGTCAGATATCTCTGGAGCATCTCCTCCACTGCGGGACCAAAAGTATGGCCAGGAGTGATAAGGGCATCCAGGAGACAGGATGTCCTGCTCCTTAACTGTAGTCTGGGAAAGCCAGAGTTACCGACTGGTGACCACCAGCACTGCGAGGCATCGGCCCTCCTCTGTAGCCGTGAGTAGGACCAGTCTGGTGACTGCCTCGGAGACCTGGTTTAGCTCTCGTCTCTGAGCCGCCATAATCATGTCAGGGAGCTCCTTGATAAGGATCACCTGATAGATAGAGCAAGCTCGAAATGTTAGAAAGCCTAGCTGCTTGGTAGCAAGTGGCACAAACTTTCTTGAGGTGCGTCTCTGTTGTCCTACATTGCCTATTCGGACATTGTATGTCCTTAGCTGGCCCAATGCCCAGCGCCTGTACGAGGGCTGCAATGGTGGTCCTCCGGGGGGAAGGCTGCCAAGCCGACACCTTCTGCTCCCTGCATGTTAATGAAAACCCATGCTTCAGCAACTGTACTAAGTGCTGAAGACGGATTGGACCAGGTAGACTGGATTTCCCTGACAAAGTCTGGGAAAATCGCTAGTGTCCTGTTACGCACCGGCATAGCCGGCGGAGCCCTGGGGCTCCTTGTTCCTGGGCCATTCCACCCCTAGGCGTTGAGCTTCTTGCTCAACCAGAGTCTCAAACATAGGCCCTGGAGATGCCTCCCGTTCCTGCTGCAGCTTGTCCAGCGAGTTGCAAAAACGTCCCTCCTGTACGAACTTCTCATCATCAGAACCCTCCTGGTTGCTCGGGAGACAGGGAGGGTGCCGGGAGATGGTACTGTCCTACCTGAAGGGGGAACAGACTCAGACTGTGATCCCCTGCTGGAAGGAGATCCCAGACCCACTGCCCTGTTGGCTCTAGCCTTGAGGACCCAGCTCTTGAACTTCCCACATATGGTGCAGAACGTTCTGTCGGTCAAGGCCGAGACACAAAAGTCATGCGGGTCCTCTGGAGGCATGTTTCAGCTGCAAGAGCCTGTTAGAAAGACGGCCGGAATGGGGGACGGCAAACCAACAACAGGAACCAGGCAATAAACAACAGAGAGGTGGAGTTTGGTGGAGCTGAGCAAATGGTGATATTTTACTTTACGTTATTGTTTTATTATGCTTACGATTACCTCCGTCTCCAATCCCGTTCTCCACTCACTGAACACACAAACCCGAGTGAGTGAAAACATGCAGCTTTTATGCAGCTCTACCGAGACTCAATTGCTACTCAATCATTCAATTGGAGTCGCGGTACAACTGCACGTGAATTAATAAAGTGCAATTCCCCGTGCTCACATATTATTAAGTTTTACTTGCACGTGAAGTGCTGTACAATCCTTGTGCCTAAATACAAACATACATTTTAAACACTCGTGTTACACAGATCCGTTTATATCCTGTGCACCAATGACTATACACCAACATTAACACACAACATATAATACACATAGGGACGGGCACTTTGCCACAGAGCCGCACTCATGAAAGCCTGGCATAGTATGCATGGCAGTGCACGTGCTCGTGTTGCATGGTGGACGGACAGGTGTGCACGGGGCGCAGGGACGGACAGGTGTGCACGGGGCGCAGATGGTGCACGGAGTGCACAGGGGTGCATGGGGCACATATGTGCATGGGTGTACGGGGCACGAGGCACGTAAGTCCATAGGTGCATGAGGCACCGATGTGCACGGGTGAGTGCACAAGCAGACGGGTGCATAGATGAGTGCACGGGCATGGGTGTGCACGGGTGTGCACGGGGTGCACAGATGTGCACAGGGTATAGATGTGCATGGGGCACGGGTGTGCCCAGGGCCAACACACACACCTCGTGGGTTTCTTTCTGAGAAAGAAAAACAAAAGTGTTAGTTAACAATGTATTAACAATAAAGGCTCTCAAATAATAAGAATAGAACGAGTAGTGATTAATAGTAGCAACTCGGCTGAGTGTTACGAGGCAGTGCCAGCCGGCATACCAAATACAGAGGTAAAAGCGGGCGCAAAAACCAACAGAGCCCGGTGATATTACGGCCCACGCTCAGCGAACATAAACTGGAATTTCAGTGAGATAAAACCGGGGAAGGGGCAGCCGCCAGCTTCCAGTGCTCAATTAAGGCGACGGAGAGTACAAACACTGAATTATTTTATTTAAGAGTGTTGTAAAAACAACAATATATTTACGTTCGATCCAGAAAGCAAAAGAGACTGAGCTTCTTACACTCTGCATAGTTATTCAGCACCCGAGGGGCGGGGTGCTGACATCAGAGCTACAGAGGCCTAAAAGCAGCTTTTATATTAAGCTCAGCATAATCCTATCACCTGATGGCGATACCCATTGGTTGATGGCTATTTTCAAATTGAAAGAGAACACTACATTGCTCCTTTGTTTTACTAATAATACTGATTTATTTGACTCGCTCCCCATCTTATCTACCAATATCACTGCAGTTACAGCTTCCCTCTGATCTTAAAAATAAATCTGTGATAGCTTTACTCTTTGAAATGATGCAACAAGACTGCTAGATGTATGTTTTCCTTATGATAACATAAAGCATTTTCTAATTACAATAACATAATTTTCAGTTTGGGTAGTTCTACCACTCAAGTGTAATCATATGAGTATTTCCCTGCATATAGGGAAAGTCCAATTTGACTGTAAGGAACCCATGTGGCATGATCTGGGAATGCAGAATCAGTAAAATATAAAAACAATATGATGCAATTATGAACAGTGAAATAGTGACATCATTCTCAGATGACTAAGATGACAGTGACCTCCATCTGAAGCAACTTGGTTTAGTGTGACAGAATACCTTAAGGATGATCATCATCAGAAAACCCATTACTCTAAATGTATATGGTCAGACACTGGTTTCTCTTTTTTTATTAAATAGCTGGGGTGTAGCTGAGAGCAAGGTGGATTCTTCAAATGCTTTATTATTTCTGTTTTCTTGAGGGGAGTACACTACCATATGCAGTATTTTATCTTATCTTTATTCATCTCAAAGAAAGCATATTTTTGGTATGTAAATGAGTGACGCAAATTGTTTGAGCAATTTTTTTTCTAGCTTTGTTAATACGCACTGCATGAAATATAATTACATGCTATTTTATAGTGACATCTTTAGAACCACTATAGAACAATTTTCAGGTGTAAAATGGTTTATTCATTCATATAAAATTTGATCTGGATTAAAGCAAGAAAATGCATAAAACAAAGTCTAAAATAATGACATGTGAGGATATACAGTACATGAGGGATTGTTTACCATTGAATCAGTTAGTGGAATGCTCATTTTAGTTCTGACAGTCTTTTGGGAATATAAGATCAAACCAGGAAACAGGATTAATTAGTATTAAATAGTCTGAAACAGGCTTATACTGTCAGTATCACAAGATACCCAAGAAGGATGAATGAATTAGGATGAGAGAGGCTCCCCTTGGTGGGCTGGTTTAGGCCTACTGTAGCTGTTTGAGGCTGAATGTCTTTCATTTCGAAAAATACCTTTCATTGGCATTACGTAACTGTAGCAATGGTGCAGAGGCAAAACAAATCCTAAAAATCAACAATTGTTCCAGAATATAACAGTATAAGTTCAAGCTGCAAGCTATTTCTGACTATTTGTCCTCATTTATATTTACACTTCATCTGAACTACAATTACACAAATTCAAAATAATTCAAAAGCTACATTTCCATTATTAATGTATACCTTATTGTCCAGGGAGTGACAAGCTATTTGGAAAAGAAATGAGGCTAATTAAAGAGTTACATCATTGAAAGGCCAAGACCGCACACAGGGATATAAATTGCTGGCTTGCTGGGATGCAGCCCAGATACACCCCAGAAAGTATCCCTGTAACAAGGTGTGACAGAATTACAATGAGTTCTGGTTGTAAAGCTCCCTCTCGACCTGTGAGGGCGCTTAATAGCGAAAGGAGAAGTCTCTGGATGGGCTGGCCTGACAGTTTGTTTCTGAGGTCGGGAAGTTGGTCAGCCTGGAAGGAAGCGAGACTCTGTTGCAGGAACATATTGACCTGGAAGGTAAACGAGTTAGCAGCTGCAAGCAATAGACACAGCTATAGTCGTTTACCAAGGGATCATGCGGGATAGCATAAAAGGGGCCAGAGAAATGCTTATCTTTTCCTTCGTTTGGTTTAAAATATGAGGAACAGGAAGGACCGTGAGATTGTCCCTTGAAATAAGAAAAGAGTTTGTGATTGTTTTGTTTGTTTGTGTGTTTAGTAACTGTCTGTGTCTTTTTGTAATCACGAGACAGCTAAGCACGAATCCGGAGCTGTCGCCTTGGGCCAGCACTAAACCGGATCATCACTGCACTTTACACTCACTGTCTTTAATAAATTTTCACCCACCACGAGCACTATAGCATGCACCCGGACTGGTGACTGTGTCTTGTATTATTGTGGGGCGGATAAATACAGTGTTATTATTTTGGTTGTGCAGAACCACTTCTGTAAATACCCTCCGTGCTTTATGCATAGGTGTGTATTGCAAGAACTTTATTGTTTTGGTCACCAGACCGGGAATTTCAAAATAAAGTCTTTCTAACTGGATTACAATTGCCTCCATGTGATTATTCCTGCACTACATCACCGATCACTTGTACACAATAAGCAGCCACTTTGCAATGCAAGGGGCTGTTACATACGTGGGTCATCACTGAATAACACTGAGACAGACACAGAGCACCGGGTGTTGACATGCCACACAGGCGCGCAGATTTAATTAACACACATAGGCTGTCACTAGGGTACCAGCAATCGTAGCCTTAATGTCAGATTTAATAAAGAAAAGAAAACAAAACAAAGCTAAAAATAAATGTTTGCCAAGTGGCGAACGCTAGTCTCACTGAAAGGAACATTATGCTCCAGGAACCTACTACACAATGCAAACCCTCTTTAAACATCTTTTCAAATGACCTTGGCTGGGCAATGCCTTCACGAGCACCGTCTTGGAGTGGAAGGGTTTTGTGTAGTTAATCCTGTGGAGAGGACGCTCTCCTACTTGATGTCAACAAAGTGCCCCTCTGTGTAGTTGTGTTATCACCTCAAGCTGTGGCACAGATGCCTTTTGAGCTCAGCGCAGCCTCCCCAGGCATGACCCCAGCCAATCCGGACTGCCCGATCAGCTCAGCACCAGGTGAGCCTAACTGCTCAATTGGTTGCCTAGTAACGCATCTCCCTTTCTGCGTCCTAGCTGCACACATCCGCGCAAGAACCAACGACAGGGCTCTCCCTGTCACAATCCATCTAACTTCAGGCTAACTGAGAAACCAGTACCTCTGTATAAAGTGTTAAAGGGATTCCACATTATTGAAGAAGAATGTGTTCAGGCAGCCTTCCAATATTAAAGTTGTAGGAGCCGAGTTAGTGTTTCTGTAGCTTGGGGCTATGTGTCATTTGCACCCAAGTACAACATTTAATGTGTAATACATTATCTTACAGCAGATCTTGACTATTACTATAGCTGTGAATTTATCGAAACCAAAATCAGTGCAAGCTCAGTGTTTAATCTAGCACAGACAAAATCTACAGGTGCTTCTCTATGGGGCTTGATTATTATTATTTTATTTATTATTATTATTATTATTATTATTATTATTATTATTATTATTATTATTATTATTATTATTATTTTCTTAGCAGACGCCCTTATCCAGGGTGACTTACAAATGTTACAAAATATCACAGTACAAAGTATCACATTACAAAATATCACATTATAAAATATTACATTACAGATAAGAGCAGTTATAAGGTACAGAAAAATCATGGTGGTATAAGAGGGTGCCGTAAACAGTACTGTATACAATAAAAGGGGTGTGTATGCAACCTTTATTAAATGGGTGTCTGTGTTTGCTATGTTAAAAAGCCATTATGTTTAAAGGATATTTTAGCCATATCCTTTTTTTGTACTTCCCTATAACCAGCCATTTATAAATTATGTCAATCAAGCAATTCATGCTTTCGACCAAGGTCACTGAAATACAAATAGTGATGCGATCCACAAGAAGAAAACATGCCTCGGGATTAAAACACTACAACAAATGTTAAGGCAATGACAGCTGGGTCTCCAGAATAATGCTGTGCTTTGCTCAAATAGAATGACATACAACACAGTGGTTGTGACTATACTGTTGTCCTAATGCATCATTCTGGTTGAAATTCTTCCCTTATCCAGCTGCTTCATCAGGGTAAAATACTGCCTGGGTCATCTTTCTCTACCAATGTGGCCACACTTAGCAATTGCAGGATGAAATGCAGCTCCTGGTTTGTGATCAGATGGTCATGACTTGGATATCTCACACTATTCCCCCCAGCTGCACAGCTGCAGAGCCTTCTCAGACTTTGTGGGCTCATGCTGCCACCCGTGTGCTCTGCTGCAGAAACCAAGAAACCCAAACTAAAGCTGATCCCAGTGGTGCTTCTTCCTAACAAAGCGGCCCTTTCCTGTGATCTAGGCATATGGTGTTGAGGATAAACTCGCCAGGTCATGTGCCTCATCCAAGGGGATCTGATCAACCTATACCCTGCCATGGATAAGTCATGGCTCTATTCATTTCAGATCATGTTACAGTAACATGAAATCCACTGGATTGCATGAACCTCTGCCAGGATAACCTTGGATGGGTGGTTGATAAAATCTAGGGTGATTCCCCAGTGCTGTACAATTACCAGCATGATATTGTTTGATCAAAGTCAACCTGTAAGGTACATATTTTTCCTGTTCTCCTATTGTGTATTACATGCTGTCACAAAGATGGTCGGAGTGGGGGGGATGTCAGACCAGAAACAGGAACCAGTAAATAAACAAAAAGAGGTGGAGTTGGGTGGAGCTGAGAGATTGGTCTCGCTCAGCATTTAATGAATTAGCAGAACAGAAAATAAAAAGGTTGTAACAAACAAAAAAACACAGGACATGGCACTCGTCGCCAAAACAAAAAGACAAACAAAACTGACTATACAGACCAAACACATGGAGCTTCTATTTAACGATTACCATTGTTCTTATTATTTTTACCTCCGTCTCCAATCCTGTTCTCCACTCACTGAACACACAACCGAGTGAGTGAAAACATGCTGCTTTTATTCAGCTGTATCGAGACTCGACTGCTAATCAATCATTCAATTGGAGTCGTGGTACAACTGCACATGAATTAATAAAGTGCAATTCCACGTGCTCACATATTATTACTTTTTACTTGCATGTGAAGTGCTGTGCAATCCTCGTGCCTAAATACAAATATACATTTTAAACACTTGTGTTACACAGACCCGTTTATATCCCGTGTACCAATGCCTATACACCAACATTAACACACAACACAAAATACACACAGGGGCGGGCACTTTGCCACACATGCCTATCTAAGTTTTAAGTGGAGGTTACGCAATGTATTACAAAACATTGCTTTCATTGTACAGAGGTAAATGATATGTTACACTGGAGAGCCTGTTAGTCACAGAGGATAGACAACTCATTAATTTATCTCCATAGTTTATGGACGGTCGTACTGTAAATTTCCTTATTAATTAGTTTTCTTAGGATGTTGTTTTTAAGTGATATGTTAAGTTTATTTTTTTAAGGGTTTTAAACAATACAGCTAAATTGGATCTTTACAAGTTGAAGCAAATGAAAAGCCTAAATATAACAGCATTACAGTAAAATTCCAATTCATTATGCAGGATGATTAAACTGTAAATGTACAATGAGATTTACCATCTAAAAATGAATTGCACGTTATGCTTATTAACCCATCCCAACTTTACCCCTGATATTTGCATTGTAGCATGTTACTATTGTTAAATGTATGGTTTATTGACTTAATTGACTTGCAGGTTGACACATGGCTGTTGATGCGATGGTAACTTCAGGAATAGGATACTTACCATTTCCAAAGTAGCTAACCCTTATTTCATTATCATTAACTCTGAATCATGACCTCCATAACAGCATCTCTCATTGTACTACTAGAAGTGTGTCAGAAACCTGCCAGCTGCTGTAGTTTTCCCACAGCCTTGGGCAATAGCTGCTGTCACTTAATCTCATTATAATGGTGTTGACCTTCATTGCTAGGTTTCTTGTACGGTTTAATTTTCAAAGAGGGCAACCTCCACCTTTTCTTCTTGTATGTTTGGACCTTTAATGTAATTCACTACACAAAGTACTGCTACTGTTTTTTGTACATTTTCTGAAACCCAACAGTGAATAACCTTATTGCAGCCTTTTCCTCTAATACTTGACCTACATAAACTGCTTAGGCAAATCTCAATTAAATGCCTGCTTATTCATACAGTATATGTTAATAGGATTTGTCTACATTTTGCTCCTTTTTATTTGAGAATCCATATGCACCTTAACACCTTCTGGTCACTTATTTTAGTTCATCCTCCAAAAAGTGGTTACCAGAATTGCTTCCATTTAATGGCTGTACAGGTGGTCTCTGCCCAGTTGTCAATCGACAGGCGTCTACATTACAAAGCATGCATAGCTTGTGCCACTAATTAGCAACTCTGCTGGCATTCCAATGAACTGCTGGTATTTAGCTGGCATAACCAAGGACAAGCTAGGGAGTGGGAGGAGAAACATTGGCAGGCAGCCTTAATCTTTCCTCCCTTGTGTATAAAGCACATTCTCCACTGCTGTCAGCCTGCTATGTTCTAAAGAATACTTAGTTCTTCAATACCTAAACAAAAAGTAACAAGTTATGCACTATACAGCACCAAAATATATATTTTTCAGGATTGCCGAGGCAAACATCTCTGTAAATTTGGCAATGCCTGTGGCCCCCTTCTTGGGCACATCTGTGGCTGACTGACATTTGTGAGGTTAGTTAGGCTGCTGCCATTGATATTGTGATGTTATGTCACTGGAGGTGGACTGTTAACTAATTGACCTTATGTGAGCAATGCCGTAGAGTATTCAAATATTGATTTGCTGGGCTCCCGATGGCTCTCCAGCGTGACGTGCAGGGTGAGCCCTATAGCCCGGAGATTGCAGGTTTGAATCCAGGCTATGTCACTGCTGACCGTGACTGAGGGTTCCTAGGGGGTGGTGAACAACTGGCAGAGCTCCCCTCTGGTGGGGGGCACTTAGGTCGGCAGGGGAATCCACGGTTCACTGTGCACCAGTGACCCCTGTGGACGATAGGGCGCCTGCGGTTCTGCTGTGGAGCCATCAGATTTGTGTTGTCCTCCGACACTATAGGTATTGTGGCCTCATAGGAGCACGTTTCGGAGGATGTGTGTTCCAGCCTCCATTTCCCGAGTCGCCAGGGAGTTGCAGCGGTGAGCCGGGATACAAATAACAATTGGGCATTCCAAATTGGGGAGAAAACCGAGGTAATGAAAAAACATTGGTGATGACTAAATTAAAAAAAAATACCGTTTAGGGACGGGAATTTCAAATAATAAGATATTTCAAATATACCAAGAATTACATCTAATTACTCATAACAGTGAAATATCCTCAGAACATATTAGTAGCAATCACACATAGGGATGCATAGATAAATACATCAACAGTAACAGCGAAGAAACATCTAAGACATCTAATGTATTCAAAGTAAAAAATGATTTAAACTAGAAGTGAGAAATAAGAACACACAGCAGAGTGGTTTTAACTATAAAACGCAGAACTTTATAAAAAGGACCTTCAAAGCATTCAACTGCATTTTAACACTGTGGCAAAGCAGGTGATAGTGTGCAGGTGCAGGTAATCAATGAACAGACAGCAAATTATAAGTTTGTTTAATGATCTTTTTTTGTGTCCAGTGCCTGATGGCAAAACAAACAGTAAACGATAATGATGTTAAGTAATACAGCAGCGTGTATTACTTCAATTATAATCCCCGGGTTTGCCCTACAAATAATAGTCCCGTTTTTGTTATACAGCCACACAAAACACAAAACACACACAAGTCTGCTAGTGCATGAATTAGTGCTAGTGGTGCACACACAGTTTATTGTGTTACAGTGCAGTGCTGTTTCGGGTTTGGCCTCGCCTCTTGCAACAGGTCCAGAATCGTGTTTGGCCGTCTAGTAATATACAACACAAGTCAATTACAGACAAACAAAACAAAACACTCACAAAAGTTTTTATTTCTCATGGGGTCTCTCACCGTACTTACAGTTCAAATGCTTTAAACCAAAAGAAGGAACAGATACATAGCTTCGACCCCTATTTATACAGTCGCTCATGACCCCTTGGTAAACGACTGCAGCCACTCCTGTAATCCACGGCTGCCACATCATTTCCCTTCCAGGTCAATGAATTAGTGTACCAAAGCTCTGTCTCTTTTCGACATGGCCGAATTCCTTTTAACCCTCGGAACGAAGTGTCAGACCAAGCTGTCCAGAGTACTCTGTTCCCATTACTTAGCGCCCTCACAGGTCAGGAGGAAGATTTACCACCAAGAATCACTGTCTTTCTATCACAAACACCCTTTGACAACTCATATAAAACATGCAATACAACTGCTTACTTACAAACCACAACAAAATAAGTTTGCTCAATAGCATCTATGCTATAATATATAACATGCAAACGAGATGCACTGTACCTGTCCTTGCTAACTCTATAATATAATAATCATTTAAAAAAAAAGTCTGATTACGAAATCAAGCCATTTTCTTTTCATCCCGACGTATCACATCGCGACAACTGCACACAGTAAAAGATGCAACAATGCTTGTTTTTTGCCACATTCTGTGTTTTCTTCCAAAGTAGCAGATGGGTGCTTGAATTTTAGATGATTGAGCATTTAACTTGTTGATTTACAATACGAAATGCTTGTGCTTCAGAGATTATATTGCACAGTGGTCTTGTTTCATTTTTTTCTAAATACTTCCACACGTTACTTTTTTTTTTTAAATGCCATTTTCACTACTCATATACTCCCTTAGCCAATAGCAAAGCTAGGTAATGAAGTGCACCCGCCTCCCTGTCAATTACCAGTGAGGTGACAATTGTAGTTTTAACTTCCTCCTCTCTCAAAAATACTGTGCCAAGTTTTTCCAGGTTAGCGCATTTTTCCATTTGTTTAGAATTAAACGAGTATCAAAACTTAATCAAAGTATTGGAGTAGTAATTTTGGTTAGGATACTCGGATATTCGAGCTCACACCAAATACTGATACTGCTTGAATGTTGCCTTTTTGTCTAAATATGTTAAAAAAAGATGAACTGCTGACTTCCAGCCTGCTGAGAACCACAATCCCTCCAGGGCTGTCAAAGAAGTCTCCAACACCAGGTGGTGGACTATCAACCAGAAAGTGACTTCACTGCAAATGAGGAGATGGGGAGGGTAGAGAAAAAATCCAAAATAGGATGGAGAAGGTAAAGGGAGAGGAAACTACATACACAGGCCTAAAATGTCACCGCTGCAATGGGCACTTGGAATAATGAAGTCTGTATTTAGCAAGAAGATATTACAGTATTGTCACTTACAGATGTTTAACGTTTAAGATATATTCACACAGCACATGTTTGATGTATAGTATGAATGAATTACTTCCTAGTATCTATCAATTAAATTGCAGAAGGCATGTCAAACACACTCCAGGTCTACTGACTTAGTTCTCTCTGCTTCACCTGAAATTACCATTAGGTAATTTAAGTAATCTTGTGTCCTGGTTGTTCTTAGATGATTTTTCACAAACTTTAGAGCTGAAAAGCTTCTCTCACTACTACGTGATGTCACAGGAAGTGTCAGGACTATCTGGTGTAGCTTTACAAGTTGGCTGTACGCATCCAGAAAGTTACTCTTGCTTAGAAACAGATTGGATATCTTTTAGTGTAGTAGGCGGCTATTACTTTCTCTCAAGTGTGTGGATGAGATGTTTATATTCCTGTTCTGCCATCTGGCGATGTACATCTCCTATATAGTAAATTTTAAGCTGCCTCAGTTTACAGATTCTTTCAGCCGAAGGAGGTGTTAGGCTATTTATGTGCTTAAGTGAAGGCAATGCTTCAGTGCTAAACCTCAGTGATGTGTTCAATGCATAGATCCAGGGTTGCAAAATAGAATTTGATGCAAATTGTATCCTTTGAACTAAAGCAGTTTCATTTTGCCACATGTGATCCAGTCTTTTAGACACTTTTCTTGTTTTCTATTCCTCTTGTATTTGTACTTGTAGTGCCACAGTTTCCTTGTGTTAACAGCATATAAGGTTTATAAAGTCCAAGCTCTACAAGCCAAAAAGAAAACAAACACTGTTAGTCAAGTGTAGTTTACGCTGCTTTTGTATTTTTTAAAAAGTATACACTTGATAAACATAATTACACTTACAAATACATCGGAATATATTCAGAAAGAAACATGTTGAAAGGAGAGAAATAAATAATTAACTGTGTAAAACAGTATCACTGTAATTGAGCTGTAACCGTGGCAAATACAAAGGGACCGTTGCATAAGGGACCATTGCTAAATTACCCACTATAGCAGAAAGAGCGATAAGAAATAAGAGATCATCTCCAAACAGTAAAGAAGAAGAGAAGAAGAAGAAGAAGAGAAGAAGAAATAGGATGTTAATGTATTGCATTTCCACTCATTAAGTGTCCTTTGTTATTGACATGATTCAACTCATTGGTTAACAAACAACTCTGGTTAATATACACTAATCTTTGGAACACATTCACTCAACTATTTAGACATGGATGCAGGACTATTAAAACATTTCTATGGACATGACGCCAATGGTGCTTTAGGCAGTCCTTACAATTAAGTGTGCTTGTCTTTGAATTCATATTAGCTGACACATAAGAAAACACAGCTGTATTGGATAAAGGCTCTATCTGCTCTGTTAGATACTCAAATCCATGGCAACACATGTTTCCACCTCTTGCAGGATTATATAGAAATTCTTTATAAAAGAAAAAAAAGAAACTGAAGTAAAAGCAATGAGGGCACACTAATTTTGGATAATAGCAGGATCCTTATAAATTAATGCCTCTGGTGGTTTCCTTTTGATTTCCATTATGAACAATAGCTGCGGTGTTAAATGGAACATTACTACAGACATTTTCTCTACTTTTGTGCAGTCATGCACATTCATCTCAGAATTTTGTCACTCAGTGCATTTAATCATAATTGTTCAAAAGGCTGGATTTCTGTAGGCGGTGAGCCATCTGTGAAATTTTGAATGAGGGACATTTGGAACTAATTACAGGTACCCTGATGTTTCTTGATAACCCTGTGCTATTTCAAATTACTTAAAAATGCAGATTTTTCAGAGTACAGTTAGTTATTCACTAAAGAAAAGCCTGCTTTGTATTACAATAAAGTCGCTTTTATTTACTTCATGCTACTATTGGACTTGGCTTTCACCAAGATGATAGATAATGAGATAGTAGTGGTGGGGGCCAATCAAGACATAGCTTCATGTAATATATTAGCCTTCAGTGTTTTTGCTCCAGCAGGTAATGTGGAATTCCTATTGGCTCAAGTTGATGGCTGAAGCGTAATGCTGGCTCTAGGGATTAGCCTAATTGCAACCTCCCTAGCACATCAGTACACACAACTGTGGCAAGGCTGACACAAGGGATCAACCAAAATGTGTCACCACTAGCATCTCAAGATTGTCTGGAATGGGCTGGATGGGCTCACTTCTCAAGAATCAAATGGGCACCTCCCGTCTTCTGTGTTTTGACAACTAGCTCACGACACCTCAGGAAGGCTCAACAGTGATGCTGGCATCCCAGCACCACTCCACTCCATCCCCCACCAAACCCAGCCCTGTTTCCTTACCTTAGCCATTCGTTCATTTTTATTGCTGTTACCTTCCTCTATCATTTGACAACCATTTTTTTCATTTTCACCTGTCACCTCTCTTTTGAGATCCCCAATCGTCCTCTTTCCTCCTCATCGAGAGCCAGTTGCTACTCTCTGCCTCCTCGGTTAGAGCCTTCACTCTACGCTGCAATTCCTGTCCACTGAAACCAATATCTCTGAGCAGCCGGGAGATGGAGTGCATGACGAATCCATGACAACCCACCTCTACTTACTGGATAAACCCGGACCTGTTCCACCTCAGCGGCTAAGTCAGGATACTGGAGTTTCTTCCTCTTGAATCCTCCCATGGCACTGTTAACTCCACCAGGAGAACAAACCATGCAGAGACTGACCACAGTCTCGGGTTGGAAAAAAAGGCGCTGGCCAACATCTGCTTGCATTCTTCAAGCTCTAGCAGCCTCCAATTGTCCCAGTTGAATCTTATTTCTAATAACCTTTCGTGTTGATTGCTCTCCTGGTCAAAGGAATTTAGTTCTCTGTGTGCTATTGCTGATATTGGTGGCAAGCTGTTGATCTTATTATGCCATTCTTCTAGTGCTAATACCAAGCACTGCAACACCTGGTCATGACACCAAGTGAAATGACCCTGGCTCAGAGCTACCTTATGTCCTGTAAGAACGCACATCAGGGTAGTTGGTGATGAGCACAAAGGACATGCAAGGTTCTCTTCTACCCACACATTCAGGTTCTACGGTGATGAAAGAATCATATGTGGACCTGATTAGGAAGCTGATCCTCCTCTGTTCCATTGTCCACAGGCCCTGCCAACCAGTCTTATACTGTTCCACATTCTCCCATCTCATCCATTCTCCTTGTTTATCCTGGAACACTACCTTGAGAAACTTCATCCTCCACTCCTGCTTTTGCATGTCAGTAACTAACAACTTCCTCATTTCAGCTGGATCTGCTTTGTGCCTCCTCTTCCCTGTTGTACTTGACTCATGATATCACTGATACGAAGAGCAGCCTTTCCACCGTGCCCTTTGCTGCCCACTTTCTCCCAGCCCTCACTATGAGTGTTAACTCCCTTACACACTCGTAACGCAATTCCATCAGTGTCATTTTCAGCCGAAACTTAACACACTTGAATTCCTCAGTTAGAGCTGAGACTGGCAGCTGCAGTTTCCTTTTACCATAGAGTGCTAACCTGCTAAGGCATCATGGAACTGCCAGCCATTTCCTAATGTATGAACAGCAAGTGTTGAAAAGAGCCTGACCCCTTGGTGTAAAGAATTATTCATTTCTACAACTACTCATCCAAGCAAAACTGTTTCTTTTGTACATTGGTTAAGAGCTGGGCTAGCAAGCCCAAAGTACTACATTTACACCCCAGTCTCTCCCACTTCTGCTACTTATTAATGGTACTCAGTGGCGACGCGTAGGCGGGGCACACCTGGTCACGTGCCCCCCCAGATTTCTGCCAGACAGTGGCTTAGCCATTACGTTACAGGGGAAAAAAAAGTGCTGAAAAGATTATTTTTTTTGGTGGCCTCAATACACTTCAATACACTTCAAGCGTGGTTTCACTTCTTGTTGTTTTTTTTGTTTTTTTTTTTGGGGGGGGGGGGGGGGGGGGGGGGGATGCTGTGGGGGGGGGGGTGGGGGGGGGGGGGGGGGGGGGGGGGGGGGGGATGCTGCCCTCCAGTTTTTCAAACCACGAGTCACCACTGCAGGTATTAATCTTTTACAAAACTGTCAGCATGATATTGGACTGCTAAAAAAAACCTGCTACTGTTGTTGGAAGGGGCGGGGACATGAGCTCCTAATTATTAGTTAGCATTTTTTAGGAATACAGAATATAAGGCTAGATTCATTTTTGCAGGAATATTATGAATATCACGTATGGTTCCCAGATAAAGCTTGCCCGATTTTTGATTAATCTGATACTTTACATTTAGACTGAACTACTGTAGTTTTATACTAGCAGGCTTTGACTTCTTCAAGCAGTCAAGGTCATAGTATAACTCAGAGACCTTCATTACTTAAATATAAGCCCCGGTCAACAACTGATATTTATTCAATCTAACTGATGACTATGATCTACCTTCAATTTTAAAGAGAACTAGGCAATGTTTCCAGTTATTTTAAAGAAAACTTGGTTGTTGTTTCCCAATAAAAGTTTTGCTTTTTTTTGTTTTTTGTTGAAGAGAGCATTTACCAACTGGATGTCTGAACAAGTTATGCTAGGATGCTTCTTTACATCTACATAACCTGGATAATGTGTATCTCTGCTTTTACAAGAAGTTTCACTTTGAGAATATGTTTTAGCTAGATAGAGGGTCAGAAACACCTGTAGTCATTTTCTACAAGGGTTAATAAACTACTCCAAAAAAATGAAAGGAGCAAATATAAAAAAAAATGCATGTCACTATTATTACACACATGATGGAATGCATTTATCAGTTAATTTCACTGTGTAAAGAGTGCTCTTTGAAATACTCAAACATGATTCTTGTTGTTAATTGTATTTTGGAAAAATTTAAGTTTGAAATGTTGCTCCTTTAATTTTTTTGAGTAGAGTATTGTGGCGGGGTACACCCCGCACCTGTACGTATTTTGTTTGCTTTGTATTTATGTCGTCTTTTCTAATTTAAATATATGTATTTGTGCACAGGTGTTCAAGGTCGGTAGGTAAGGGATTATTGTCTTCCCTGCCAAACAGCTCACGTGCAGACTATGCCTGGGCCCTATTTAATGATTAACTTTGCACGGTTTACAACAATACAGTAGATACATGAAATGGATATTTATGCAATAACTAGATGATTGGTATACACATGATATTGACAAGCATTTAAAATCTATTTACAATTTGAAAAGTTAAAATTACTATGCAGGTATATTAATAAACAAACGGTAACAGGAACTACAGAAGATGGCTGGGAATAACCTCATCAAAATGTTCTAGCAAGCACTCAAATGCAAAGGGGGCATAAACCATATGTTGATGTCCACAGGTTCAAAACCAGGTCTCATATTAATCAATGTTCAGTCATGTGTCACAGTCTCCTTATCAAAGTTATTGTATTTATCCCCTTCTCAGCAACTAGAGATGCACAGGCTTGCATTGCATTCTGGGTGCAGCTACAATTAAACACTGTGGAGACCCTTGTTCTTTACTGCAGATTAATCAATTGGGAATAAAACAGCTGCCAAGTACATCTTACAGATGAGCAGAGTGAAGTCTACTTTCTCCGCTAGCTAACTGGCTGGAATTAGACTGACTATAAACTGTCACAAAATTAACTTCAGTTCAAGTCTTGAGTAATTTCTCTAAGGGCACTTTTTTTTCAGAAATACAAGACAGTTAGGAGGAATACAGTACAACTAGGACTGCCATCTGCGAGGTCTACAATAAGAAACATTGGTTTGGTAGGCAAACAAATAAATAATTTAATTACGGTTGTGACTCCTTAAAATGTTCTTGTATTGCAAATGTAATTACCCTGTAGTTTTAATTAAAGTGAATATAAATATAAACGATCCTCTTCACAATGGAATATTCAAGAGAAAACAGAAGCAAGGCAGATGTATAGCACCAGCATGTTCTACAAAAAAAAAAAAAAAAAAAAACTACTAGGGAACATTTCATTCATTATTTCCAAAATTCTGCTCCCTTTTAGTATTGCCATTTGATAACAATAAAACTACTGAATAGTGAAATAGAGTGCTACTGAAATACTTTATCAGGTGTTGAGCACTTCTTGGTACTGTAATTTCTCCATAAATTAAGTCAGTCCTGACTTCTGTAGGAAACATATAATACACTGTGTCAGATACCTCCATATACTGTATCCCCCAGATTCTGATACTCAATAACTTATACTGAAAAATGATTTTGTTTTATCACAACTGGATATGTGGTTCTCTAGATAAATGTAAAAATGTAAGTGCATGCCATCCAATTTGAGAAATGTTGTGCTAAAGATTCCCATGAAGTAATAGGTATTGCACAATTCCAAATGTGTGAGAACATTTTGTACTATTCCTGGATCCACAATTGGCCCGATCTTCGAAAGGTTTGTACACCGTGCAGAGGGATTTGCACGTCGCAAATGGCCGTTATGCCAAAATTGTGCCAAGTTGCCATATTCAAAACGGCCTTTTGCACGTCACAATCCATTCTGCGCTGTACAGAAATAAAATGTATGCATCGCACAATACGGGGGGAGTGGCCGACTATATGCGTGATCCTGGTATATTCAAAGGTATGCGCCAAGCACAAAACCAGGTTTGTGACGCGCAGAATAAGGATTGTAAAAGGACTGTGTTAACTTCGCGCACACTACCATTCCAGCACTGGCTACAAACAGGCAACAATGGGAAACGTGGGTAGCATGCAGCGTGTCCGTCGACATGTGGATGTGAGTAATGCAAGGCACACCCAGCAACAGCAACCCCGACATAGGCAAAGATATGCTGAAAGGGTGCACCGGCCTCGGCACACATGAGGAGCTCAGCAATGAGCAAATCGTGTCCAGGTATCATCTCGACTCATCTATGCCACATGCTGCATGATGACCTGGCCAGTACAAACCTGCACAGTCATGCCTTGTCTGAACAATTGTCTGTCTGTATGTGTATCCTGGCTACCAGGACTTTCCAGAAGGTAGCAGGTGATACAGTGAGAATCACCCAGTCAGCCGTGTCCTGCCTGCCACGCGTAGTAGGTACAATTGACTGCACCCATATTGCTATCCGGCACCTGCTCCAGTTGTCCTGTTCTATCAGGATTCCAGTTGTATTTGGAATACTGGGAAATTTGAATAGCTATTCCATGCCATGTAAACAGGGTATTCCGAATGAATCCGTTCGTATTCTGGATACCAGTATTCCGAAAACGTGATACCGAATACTAGCCGAAATACTAGCCCTTCTAGACTCCTTATTCAGAAAAACTTTTTTTTCTAGACACACGAGTCGTCGTTTTAAAATCTATAATATATAAGATGTTGACTTGTGTGCCCAATAAAGCCTTTGCAAAAACTGTGCACAAATATATTAGTACTTGTATGACCCCAAACTGGTTGCTGACTGTGCAATATCTTCCTATTTTTTAGTAGAGGCACTTGAGGGTAGCTTTGCTTTGACTTTTCTGTCCAGTTCGTCCCATACAAGTTCTATGGGATTGAGGTCTGGAGACTGGGCAGGCCAGGTCATTAGATTGAGTTGTCCTTCACTTTCCTCATTCGCCAGATAGTTCTTGCACAACTTTGAGCTGTGTTTCGGGTCATTATCTTGCTGAAGAATGAAGAACTGTCCAACTAGCCATAATCTTGATGGAATGGCATGCCTCTGAAGTATGCTATGATAGCTATACTGGTTGAGCTTGCCATGGACTTGGTAAAGATCACCAACTCTGTCACCAGCAAAGCAACTGCCTCCTCCATGCTTGACAGTGGGAACCACACATGCAGCACTCATGCGCTCACCCTCTCTGCGTCTTACAAATACTCAGCGTTTGGACCCAAATATTTCAAAATTTGACTCATCGGTCCATAAGACTGACTTCCACGTGCCTAATAACATAACACATTTCTGTGTATTGTGTATATAAAAATGCTTGACTGATGTTTACTTTGCAGGTGAATGAACTCGTTACATACAAATCAGAGAGTGTGCTACCACAGTAGACTTTGTAACGGCACGACTTATATAAAAAAAAAAAAATCATTCAGAAAAAAAGACGGTATCCAAAGCCTTTTTTTAAAATTTATTTTACTTCAAAAACATACAGCTATGTCGGATCAGCTGGCCTTTAAAGAAATCTATATAGTATTTCCTTGTGATACAATACTGTCCGTATTCAATAAAATAGTGGCATTATCAATACATTAATTTGAAAACTCGACGCCTAGCTATGGAGCCAATTGTGTATTTGAATGGTTCGTATGTATGCGTGCACAATATATTGTGTGGTCTCGTCTGCTGTCATATCGGTACATACTGTGGCAACACCAATGATAGCAGCTTGTCGCATTACTAATAGTGACTGTCCATCATTCTGCATTCTCGCTTGGCTGTTGTGTGTAGTTGCTATATTGGTAGTGGATGCGCAGACGGTTTTGCGAGGCACAAACAGATTTGCGAATTGCTCAAAAAAATGCTATATTCCAATGTCTCACAACTGCTTTGTGCCATTTTGGAATATCTCTCATGTTGTGCCATAGCACAATTTTCTTGCGAGGCACAAATTTAGCGAGGGGATTGCGCGAAGATCGAAGATCGGGCCCAATGTCTCTTCTACGATGGTCAATGACAGTACAACAGTGGCTTTACAATAAATGCTGTCTGCTATTGTCTAGGCTGAGACAAACATTAATTAATACATTATACACAATGTATTTTCTATCAACTCATCACGAAAGACAAGTGTGAGGAGTAAAGGCCAATGTCTTTTAGCAAATCCATACACTACCATGCAATTAATCATTACTGATTAAACACCACTAAGCACAGGACCACACTGCTAAAGCTGCAATAAAGATTAAACACATTTCAAGCTACCCTCTAAAGCATTGTGGAGGGACCTAAAACTGGATAAATTAAAGAAAATCCATTCCAAGCTACCCTAAGTAGTGGTATTGATGATGGTGCATGGCTGTACCCACAGGCACAACAGGTTGTCATAGCAAAGCAATATAAATGCAATAATCTTATTGCTATTGTCACTAAATATATAAAATGTTAATATTTACAGAAATTTCGAATTAAAGACTACAAGCAACTGGTTTGGTTCTTGTTAATTACATTCCACACAATAGAAAGTTCCAACAAATATATATATATATATATATATAAATATATAAAATCTATATAAAAATCACCACACAACATTTCCAGCAAGTTGGGCATTAAGGCATTTCAGAATGACGTGCTCGCCTTTTTTCTGTCCCATGAGATTCTGACTCGCTCTAAAGCAACACAATGCATTTTTGATCCAGATGGCCTTCCATAGTGATCACTACGCGTGTGCATGCACAATCTGGTTAGTTTACTTTCTGCTGCCTAAAACTTTTAAATAGTTGCTCAAGAGCTGCTGTGTTAATCCTGTGTTTATCTATCTATCTATCTATCTATCTATCTATCTATCTATCTATCTATCTATCTATCTATCTATCTATCTATCTATCTATCTATAATCTCACATATCACACAGAGCTCTTTTTCATTTGCCATTTTTTAAACTTTCATGCAACTTTTGGTGAAGCGGTAAATAAGTGCAAGGTATCTTTGTAGTTTCTAGCGAATACGAGGATCTGATTTTGTATTGGAATACATGTCAAAAAATATTTGTTTTGAATATTCGGACATTTGTACCATACATCTGTATGTAGCCTAAATGGTTTTCTGCATTGGTGTATTTTGATTAGCTAACTTTAAACATAGCCCATAGGCAGAATGATATGAAGCAGTTTGTTTACAGTTTTCTACTTAAATAAAAATACATGGTAAAATATGATTTGGTTTCTGGATAACATTATGTTGTAGTCTATGCAGGTAATTATGCATTTCTTTTTATTTACTTTTTATTATTTTATTATTATTATTATTATTATTATTATTTTTTTTTTTTTTTAATTTAGAGTGACCAATTTTTATATTTACTTATTTTCCGGCAATTTGGAATGTTCAATTATGTTTTTTCTCCTCACTGCAGCGAGTCCCCACACAGCACAGACGTTCTGAGGGCGTGTGAGCATCCTCCGATCTCACAAACCTAAAACCAAAATCGCTTTTAAATCGCTATCAGAATTGCTAAAACCAGAATCGCTTTTACCCTGAGCAAACCAGAGAAGAGGTGGGCGGGCTACCGTTCCAGGAGGACAGGGATCAGCCCTGCCTCTTATCCACTCTGAATGTGCTCGGTGTCTGGCCGTTAGGGTTCTCTGTTGTGCGATGAGGAGAGGCAATCTCTGTCAGTTTCCCATCACCCACCCTGGAAGCGTCTTAACCAATGTGACACCCACCTTGGGGTCCCCAGCAAAGTTCAGCCTCTTTGCACAGCCTGGATGCGAACTGTTATAATGATATAAACCACATGTGTTTGATTGACCCCTTTAACCTATTTCAAATCTGTGAAATATTAAGAGAAACATATTGAGTCTCGGTCAGGGTCCTGCCACCTGAACGGAGCTCCTAATTGACCCGCAGGCGGCCACAGCGTGAATCCCTCCTCCAGGGACCATGCTGGCAATGGTGCCAGGGCCATCATTTTATATTTTCTATCCTGGAAACGTAACGCTAACACAATAGGAAAAATAGGCTTTTTTTTCTTTTTTTTTTTCTTTTCTTACAAATACACTGTCATATTTTTAAAAACAACTTCCCTTAGACTTTGTTTGTTTTTTTTAAGATCAGTGTGGCAGGAAATGGCTTTGAGGTGAAGTCAGACCAAAAGGACAAAGAACAACAAAGGTATCTGCAGTTTGAACAACAAAAAAAAAAGACGCAGCGTGCGCCATTTACTAAATAACAACAAAAAATAAATAAAATGTTTAAACAGAAGACACTGCTCACAGAGCGAAAAATAAATAATTAAACAAAATAAATCTCAAACACAATAATAACAAAACCCAAGGTCAGGCTGCGCAAGTGCCTTCACTCTTCCTTGGTCTTTTTTTAAATTAATCTCTCTTCGCTCTCTCTCTGCTCTCGTTCCGCCTCTCGAGTGTAGAGAGCTGCAGGTATTTATGCAGGTGACCATCTCCCAATTAGCAACAAATGAATCATTTAATTCGGGAGATGGCCATCTTCTTCTGCACAAGGTTTTAAATGAAAACAGACAGAAACAATAACACCCATTTTACAAAACAAACCACACCGCGTTTCGCCATCATCTATATATAAATAAATAAATCATAATACACAAATAACACAGGGGCAGAGACCCTGTTCTAAAAATAAACAAACAAAATACATTTAAGCAGGGCTTTCCTACCGCCCAGCTACAATCAGCTTCTAGTGAAGTACAGTTCCTGATAATATCATTAAAATAGGCATCTCCCTGTTATGTTTCACTAACCCTAATTCAAATAAAATGGAAAACAAATAGAATGTCCTTAGCATTTAGATTCAATGTGTATGTCATAGCTACACTGCTAACTTTAAAACCTTACATGTCACATTAGAAGATGGTGTCAGAGGAGGGAACAAGTGTGTTTGATAGCTAGATCTTCAAATAATATTTCTAGCTCCAGTCTGACCAAACCATCTCTGTAAAATGGAAACTGTGCCTGAGAAGTAATTATTTGTAACTGTAACATGCAACTACCCTAAAAATCATTGTATAGCTCGCTCCCTCCTTTTTGAGACTTCAATGTTAGGAAAACACCTTTTTTGTGTTTAAAATACTTTTTTTCCCACATGCTCAACACCGAGAAATAAAAAAAAAATACACAGGCTTAGTTTTGAAATAACCCTTGTTTGCAACATTTAATTCTTAACTTTACAGTGTTGTTTTTAGTTTTTAGTTAAAATGGTAGAAACTATTCAGTTTTTCAAAATTTCAAAACAACTGGTCCAAATAAATTTAAGTGCAATGTCAAAATACATCAAAATATAGATATAATACTACTACAGTATTGTAAATTCCAGTAGTAACAGTGTAAACCACTGATAAATGGATTTAAATAGTAATAATTAACAGAGCGTAAAATCAAGTTATACATCCTTGCCATGGTTAGGATAGCTTGGTGGTGACATCAGACCAGAAAGAAATACACAGGCTCAGTACTGCGAGGTGTAGAGCTGATACATGTTTTTTTTAATTAAATAAAAGATTTAAACAGAAAACAAAGACTGTGAACAAACAAGTATTGTGCTGGTCCAAATCCAGCATGAGTAGCAAATGTTTGTATTTCTTTTAACTTTCTTAGATTTTTTTACTTACGTTTCTCCTCTGAACAACCTAATCAAGACTTAGAGGTTCCTGACTTTTAAACAGCTGTGCCTGAGCTTGATTGCTTGTTAATCAATCAAATCGGGCTCAGGTATATTCTACATGTCAAGTGATTTAGCACAAAAGGCAATTAACCCTTCCCTGCCGACCTAAAACAACAGTACACAAATACATACATTATAACACAACAAATACACAATACGCACAGGGGCACACATCTCCCCACCTGTGCAAAAGCACACATGACCTTAAAGGCCACCTCCCCCTTAAAGGCCCAAAAGTCTCGGTCAGGGTCCTGCCACCTGAATGGAGCTCCTAATGGGCCACCAGGTGGCCACAGTGTGAGTCCCTCCTCCAGTGACCACGCTGACAGCAGTGCAAGGTCCTCATCAATTGGCCACACTGGCATTACCAGGCGCTGCAGGCTTGGTATTGTCAGGCCTTGCAGGCTTGGCAGCCTTAGACGTTGCAGGCTTGGGAGCCCCAGGCATTGCAGGCTTGGGAGCCCCAGACATTGCAGGCTTGGGAGCCCCAGGCGCTGCGGGTAGCTCTCGCTCTTCTGGTGGTGGTAGAAGCAGACGCAGCTCCTCTCCGTCTAGTGGTGGAGGTAGTGGCAGCTCTTCTGACGGAGACACAGGGCCTCTCCCTGTGGCTCTGGAGATGGCAGCGGCTCCTCCCCCTTCGTCACGCAGGGTGGATGGCAAAAATGTATAAATCGACTTATACAATGGTTTTTATGGTAGTTACCTTTTTTTCTTAGTAATAAGTTACTGTAACTGGTTACAATTTTGCTCAAGTAACTGTAACAGATTACTTCTGAAAAGTAACTTCCCCGGCACTGACTCTAGATATCCCTTATCTATGACTGGAATATTTATATTGTAACTTGTTTTTCACACTTAAACAATTGTGGTAGCACATTATCAATATAACTGAATGGAGAGTTTGTGTCAAATATAGTATACACAAGTTGCAACACCTGCTGAATTGGTGGGAAAAAAAGAAAAATGGCTAACTGATTGTTTCATAAAAATCACAATTCCAAAATGACCCAGTTGAGGTTAAAAACCTGCAGTGTAGTTTAATATAATCAACTCGCTTTTTGTGGGTACTGTAATTGGAAGGACTCAAACTGATGCTGATAAAAACGGTGATTCTGAACAAAACCTCCTCTGAGACACTTTCTGACAGACTGACAGTAAAGCTTGCACCAGCCTCAGTTTTCTGATAGACACCTGAGTTTATGACAGCAGCTTATCAGTTTTTCTCACTCCAATATACAGATGCTGATCTCCAGCAGCACTTTTATTAATCTTTAATGAAATGTCAGCCTAGTTGACAAAAGCTGAAGTTTTGTTTTTCCTTTTTCACCAACACATTTCAATGCAGCAGCACAATTTGTAAAAATATAGGTTCCAAATAAGGCCAGGATATATGTGAATACTGTACACTGTTAAGCATGGCTGAAGATGTTTACTTTATTTATGTTTTAATCAATCTTTCTACAGTAATCTCTTTGTCAAATCACTCTGCCATTGCACATCAATGTACACAACATCATGACAGAATTACTATTCTACAGAATCAAATTTGCACTTATTTTGGTCTCACATTGCAAAAACACTAAATGAAATTGACATATTTGAGCTGCTTTTCATTCATGGTCAATTACAGTTGCAGTAATGCATTACTTGTAAGATTGCTTTTTTAAGTAACTTATTACAGTAAGGTATTTGTTTTTAAAAATATATAGAATATTTACAATAAATCAGATTATTTTACATGGCCAAAAGTTACTTCATATGAAAATCATGCACAATCTCACAGCTGGCATTGTAACCACTCCGCAGTGACAAAGTAATGCCCTCTACCAAGTTATACTGCAGCTCTACATCGAAGTGGAAAAAATAGGAACAAACCTGTTATTGTATTAAATGACAAAAATAAAGCAGAGAATCACACCCACTTCAAGTGAATTTCAGTCGTATAGTGATTTAAATGACAGTGGTAATTAGATTCACTGCTGTTTAGATCACTTTTATAGTAGCCAGTTTAAAGTGGAAAAGTTATAAATTTCTATACTGGTACTCTCCAAATGATAAGCTGAAACAACACTGTCATGCATGAAAGTACAAGAACATTGTTAATTATAAAGACAAGTTCTACAATCACAGCTCCCTTTAACTAAAATATGTGTACGTTATGATGAGTGGAACAAGGTAGGCAACAAAATCAGTCATTTGCAAATTGGTTTCCTCATTCAGTGGATGAGGCCGCCTTGGACTACAACCTGGTCAAGCAAGCAATTCTCCAATGTCTGAATATCTCAGGAGAGACGTATCGGTGCCGGTTCAGGGAGCACCAGTTCCCCTCTGGTCAGGCCCAGTGTGGTGGGGCAACATCTCCAGGACCAGCTGATTCGGTGGCTCTGCTCCACCCAACAAACTGGCAATGATGTAGTTGAACTGGACATGCAGGTTCTACTGGCGCCCTTCGTCCCAATCTGCTAGCAGTGCCATGAGGCTGGCCACATCGCCAGGAACTACCCCGCAGTCATTGCAGTATGGCCTCCCGATACAGGTAAATCTCCGGGAAATGGTTGGGAGGGATCTTGCATTGTTGATATAGGGGTCAGTGAAGTGTCTTGGGAGGCACAGGGAACTGTGGCTCTCTCCTGTATCCATGGGGAAACTAAGAGATATCCCATCATGTAAATGTATTTGACTGTTAGAAGTCGGAAAGGCTGTGTAATTGTGGCTGTTGTGGAAAAGTTACGATATCCGGTAATTGTGGGTCAAGACTGGCCATACTTTAAACAAAAAATTATTGAGAAAGTAGTATTAATCTACCATAAGACCAGCAGCAAAAGATTCTTTTGGTAGAATTTTCCCGCTGCAAGCTGGAAAAGTTGTCTATTAAAACAGCAGGGGAGGGGGATTGGAATTTAATGTGACCGTTGGGGAGGGGTTACTGAGACCCCCAGTGCACAAGCTACTGTAGCCCTGCTCAATATACCGAGTTCTGGGGCAGGAATGTTGACCTGGAATGGAAGCAAAATAATGATAATGGTGAACATTTAGGGGAAGGTTCAGTCTATTGAGGGAAAGGAAGTTGAAGACAGCTGACCGCTCACATTCCCTCATTTCAATGTAACCGGGCATATACCGTATATCGTATCCCAAGCCCCAGGCACAGGGAAGCCTGTAACCCAATTATTGGTTAAAATTAAATTAATAATTTCCTATAGAGTTCAGATCCCAAATAAATGCATCTCAATCCCAACAGGTTCACCATATGTACTGTTATGCTTCTTTAACAAGGAGAAGAGGAAGAACAAAAATAAGCTATGTAGAAGAACAACAAAAAGTAATGTTTTATTATCAGTCAAAATGACAGAACAGTACTATAGGAGGAAGGAAGCTTGTATGGCTGAAAAGGTGTATTTTCTGGTAGATTGTACTTACAAAGGAATTCTATCTTGGAAACTGCATCTAAAGTAGAAAACAAAAGGGTTGAACTGCATATTTATACCATTTGCTTGGTCCTCAGTGATTGCGAATGCCACAGACACAACACTACCAATATGTAATACTGTTTGAGAGAAGAGACAAAAGAAGAGCAGCACTGCTATGTGTCAGATCTTCTGATTCCTCTTACCAAACTTTCCATATTGATGACAGGAGCCATTGATTTCTTTTCCTTCCTTACATAGTGATATTGACAAGTGGGCTTTCTAGGCCTGTCAGTGCATGTTTTCTGCTTGGTTAATGTCCACCTGGCTTAAGTTTGAAGATGAAGAGCCTTGTCCTCTCAGTCTCCTTTAATTACATACAGCAAAAGATGCCTCTTTAGAGCAATTACAGTCCACTCGTGTTGTTCTGACTGGATATTGTGAACATAATCTCCAGCTATATCCATAGCTCCCTACAGTACAGAAACTATGAGCTTCCTGGTAAGAAGCCAAGCAGTGTGCCTCAGCCAGAGGAAAGATCTATCTCCCAGTGCTATATCACTTTGGGAAGTGATGTCACATTCTCCCTATCCATCTATTAGATCAACAAGCTGTCCCCAAGCAGTCTCCAATTAACTGCAATTGCATTTTAGTAAGATTAAGGTAATACTGATTATGGCAATTTTTTTGATAATATTTGTGTTCTTTAACATTTATTAATTCAACCATAAATTAGCAGCTAGGAACCCAAAGGTCATTCCGTGTTGACTTTGAACTTCCATTGCACCATGATTCATATTACTGTATCTTCTAAAGATCTTTCCTGGACTTCCGTCTATGGTGATCGAAACTGATGCAAGAAACTGCAGTTTAAACAAATTCTGCCTGTGACAGGCTCTTCAAAAGCAGTACTTGTCTAACATTACCAATTTGTTCTTGTTTGACCTTGGTACAAAACTGTGTGATAACCCATTCAATAAATGCATTTAGTCTTATGTTAATTAGTGTTGACACCATATATCAATCACAAGTCACAGTTTTTGTCTTGATGTCCAAAAGACGAAACATCAGACCCAAAAGCAAACCCAAATCAAGCACACTGTATTAAAAGGGTATATACTTCAGTAACAGTACCTTTGACAGTACCGTTATCTTCACATTCTAAGTAACATAATCTATGTCATACAAGCATGGGGATGCTTAATAACTTACCTACTGGCTTCAACTTAAATTGTATTAGTAGATACAGATTTGATTGCCATCACATGAGAGTAGGTGTTAAAACCTCATGTTGATATTGGACTCGGCTCTCGCCAAGTAAAGCACCAACTAAAATATAGCTTCTTTTACTGTAAACTAATGAGATCCATCTGCGTTTCCTTCCATCTGATGATGTAGATATCCTTCTGCCTGGTGCTGATGGATGAAATGTAATGCTGGCTCCAGGGATCAGCCTATTTTGACTCCCTGGCGCATCAGCACACACCACGGCTACCAATCAACCACAGTGCGGCCTCCCTAGCGCATCAGCATGACAACCGTCTGGACTGAGCTGAGTAGAGTACTTCTCTTGATACAGTAATATAAGAGATAGAACAGAACATAGGGGATTGTCAACACATAATTCAATGGGTTTCCAGTTTCTAATGACATTTTCTATTCATTACTCTTGGGGGGAGGTGGGGGGGTGTATTCCCTCCTAATCTTTAGCCAGCTCAGGACCTGTTACCTGAAAAGGTAAAGCAACATGATGGCTCTGTTCTCAAGTTCAAGAGCCTGACTCCAAACAGAGTAAGTAAGTACAACTTCTTGGTCAGACTTAACAAGAACACTACTCATGCTCTTCATAAACAAAAGTATTGAGCATTCCTTTTATACATTCCATTCATGGTACAATGCTTATAGAAGTGTAACAGGGAGGATGCTGAGTGCCGACCAGCAACTACGCATACCACTAGAGAGGTATTTAACCATTGCAGGCTTGTTTAAACAAGCAGTTCTATAACCTTATCTCACCGGTATGGGTAAGAGTATGTAAAGGCAATGCATCAAACAGTCTTCATCCCTTAACAGCAACAGAGATTGTTCGCCAACTCAAAACACATGCTCCACAAACTTGTTTGCACAGCTCTCATCTTAAAACATATACATTTCTTGGGGTTTAATGAGTTATAGTTTAAGATTCATGTCTCTTTTTTTGGAGGAACAACTGAAACAGTTGGTCACAGTAGCTCTTATACCATCTTCACGAATTGCTTCTGTTGTTCAATACAGTAAGTAGGTCTACTGTAACTGTCTACCATTTACCACCTTGAGCAGATACAACTACATAATTATGATTTTGATAACCTACATAAATCACTGTACATTCAATGACAGCTTTTCCTCTTGGGCATTCAACAAATTGTAATAGTGATGGGTTAAATGAATCACTATCCATGTATAGGCTTATACTCAGGACTGAGTGTTTAGCCAGTTTGTATATAATGTAGCTGAGTAGTGGAATATAGTAAACAAAGCATTGCCTGTATTCACTTGGAACTGACAAATACATCCAGTTTTTATAACACAATGACTTTTGTAAAAGCAAGTGTATTGAATTATTACACTATATGTCCCAAATCCTTCTTTTTGTTGTGTAAGAGCCTTGTGTAATGTGCCTCATCTGCTGGAAATTGAAGCACTTTCAATCCAAAGCATACAATTATGTAATCAAAGCCATTGCCATGGCAACCAATCAACTCCCTTGACACCTGTGGTAAAGATCATGAACCACGGGAGAGGAAAACAAAAGAATCGACCTTATATACAGTGTAAAGAGTAAAACATTTATTAATTAACTACGTAGTAGCAATTAATAGCAATTTAATATGCATTAAAAAATAGGTATATGATATATTTTTTAAATACTTGTCACAGAGACGGCCGAAGTGGGCGGCGTCAGAACCAGGAAAAGTAATGCAATACACAAAACACAGGACGGATGAAATGAAATGATGAAGACGCCTGTTGGCGCCGGTTTAATACAAAATAAAAGGTTTAACAAACACGAAAAACACAGGACACGGCACTCTACGCCAAAATAAATAGACAAACAAAAACAGACTCCTGCTGCTCTCCCCCTGCCGGAGGAGGTGGCGGAGGCAGAGGCAGCTCCTGCTGCTCTGCTCCTGCCCATGGAGGTAGGAGCGGCGTGTAGTCTCCTGGTGGTGGAGGTGGGAGCGGTGTGTAGTCTCCCCTTGATACAGGGGACTGGTGCGGCTCTCCCTCACTTGCAGGGGACTGGTGCGGCTCTTCCTCCTTTGCAGGAGACTGGTGCGGCTGTGGAGACAGCGGTGGGACCTCTGCCTTCCTCTTCCCCTTTCCCCTTCTCTGCCACCTCCTCACCTTCCTCTCCTGCGGCAGTTCCTCCTCTCCTTCCTGGTAGGGGCAGCGCACCACCGGGTGCCCAAACTCCCCACAGGCAAGGCACCAGCTCTGGTCCTCCAGACCACCGAGGAACTCCTCCAGGTCCTGGCAGCCATCTCTCCAGTCCCAGCCTTCCATGTTTTATTTTTTTTTTGTTGTTGCTGTTGTTTTTTTTTTTTGTTTTTTTGTTGTTATTTTTTTTTTTTTTTTGACAAAACACCCCTCCTGGTCTGACGCTTGGAGGCGCTGTTATCCCACGCAGGACACCACGTGTCACAGAGACGGCCGAAGTGGGCGGCGTCAGAACCAGGAAAAGTAATGCAATACACAAAACACAGGACGGATGAAATGAAATGATGAAGACGCCTGTTGGCGCCGGTTTAATACAAAATAAAAGGTTTAACAAACACAAAAAACACAGGACACGGCACTCTATGCCAAAATAAATAGACAAACAAAAACAGACTAAACTTAACAAAACGGTGCACGGACAGACACTGACAAACACGGTGAGCGGATACTTTCTCTTATTATTATTATTATTATTATTATTATTACTACTATACTAATTTCCTCCGTCTCCAATCCCGTTCTCCGCTCACCGAACACCCAACCCCAGTATGTGACAACGTGCATCTATATATACTATTGTGCTGGGATTCAATTACCAATTAATTATTCACTTGAATCCCAGCACGTGAATTAATAAAGTGCAATTCCCCGTGCTCACATATTACTACATTTTACTTGCACGTGAAGTGCTGTGCAATCCTCGTGCCTAAATACACATATACATTTTTAAACACTCGTGTTACACAGACCCGTTTATATCCCGTGTACCAATGTCTATACACCAACATTTAAACACACCACACGCAACACATAACAGATAATATACACAGGGGCGGGCACTTTGTTACATATACCCCCTCCTGTGCAAAGCACACATGGCCTCAATGGCCACCTCCCCCCTTAAAAGCCCAAAAGTCCCGCCCAAAGTCCTTGGCCAGGACCAGAGGCTTCCAGGGGCCCACAGGTCGTAATGCTGTCAGCAGGGTAGCATTCTCCTGCCAGGGTAGTCCTAGCAGCGGAAAGGCTGCTTGGGGTGTGGTCTCCTGACCTTCCCCCTTCTTCGGCGCCGGCAGCTCCCCTTGGTGGGGCTTCAACCACCGTTCTTCCTGCAGGGAAGAAACTGCAGAGGGAGCAGGTCTCCGGACCTCCCCCACGATCTCCGGCGGCGAAACTGCTGCTGGGGTTGGCGGTCTCCAGACCTCCTCCCCCTTCTTCGTGGCCGGCAGCTCCCCTTCGTGGGGTTCCGGCCACAGTACTTCCGGCTGTGATGCGGAGCGGCGGGCAACCCCAGGCGATGCAGAGCGGCGGGCAACCCCAGGCGATGCAGAGCGGCGGGCAACCCCAGGCGATGCAGAGCGGCGGGCAACCCCAGGCGATGCAGAGCGGCGGGCAACCCCAGGCGAGCAGAGGCATCCTTGGGCGAAGCGAGGCTGGCATCCTTGGGCGAAGCGAGGCTGGCATCCTTGGGCGAAGCGAGGCTGGCATCCTTGGGCGAAGCGAGGCTGGCAGTCAGGACAAGCTGGGGTGCGGGTGTTGGCCCTCTTTTCGGCCACTGCAGCCGGGAGGTTCTTCCCCGTGCTTCCCTCAGCAGCCTATGCAAGGGCTGCTGAGGACCGCCAGCATCTAGTCCTGGTCCTTCTGGTGAAGGGAGAGGCAGCTCCTGCTCCTCTCCCCCTGATGGAGGTGGAGGCAGAGGCAGCTCCAGCTCCTCTCCTCGTGATGGTGGGGGAAGTGATACCAGCAGGCATTCACCCTCTGCTGGTGGGGGAAGTGATACCAGCAGGCATTCACCCTCTGCTGGTGGGGGAAGTGATACCAGCAGGCATTCACCCTCTGCTGGTGGGGGAAGTGATACCAGCAGGCATTCACCCTCTGCTGGTGGACAGGGACCCAGCAGGCATTCACCCTCTGCTGGTGGACGGGGACCCAGCAGGCATTCACCCTCTGCTGGGGGACGGGGATCCAGCAGGCATTCACCCTCTGCTGGTGAGGCGGAGGCAGAGGCAGCTCCTGCTGCTCTGCGCCTGCCGGTGGAGGAGGCAGAGGCAGCTCCTGCTGCTCTGCGCCTGCCGGTGGAGGAGGCAGAGGCAGCTCCTGCTGCTCTGCGCCTGCCGGTGGAGGAGGCAGAGGCAGCTCCTGCTGCTCTGCTCCTGCCGGTGGAGGTGGCGGAGGCAGAGGCAGCTCCTGCTGCTCTGCTCCTGCCGGTGGAGGTGGCGGAGGCAGAGGCAGCTCCTGCTGCTCTGCTCCTGCCGGTGGAGGTGGCGGAGGCAGAGGCAGCTCCTGCTGCTCTGCTCCTGCCGGTGGAGGTGGCGGAGGCAGAGGCAGCTCCTGCTGCTCTGCTCCTGCCGGTGGAGGTGGCGGAGGCAGAGGCAGCTCCTGCTGCTCTGCTCCTGCCGGTGGAGGTGGCGGAGGCAGAGGCAGCTCCTGCTGCTCTGCTCCTGCCGGTGGAGGTGGCGGAGGCAGAGGCAGCTCCTGCTGCTCTCCCCCTGCCGGTGGAGGTGGCGGAGGCAGAGGCAGCTCCTGCTGCTCTCCCCCTGCCGGTGGAGGTGGCGGAGGCAGAGGCAGCTCCTGCTGCTCTCCCCCTGCCGGTGGAGGTGGCGGAGGCAGAGGCAGCTCCTGCTGCTCTCCCCCTGCCGGTGGAGGTGGCGGAGGCAGAGGCAGCTCCTGCTGCTCTCCCCCTGCCGGTGGAGGTGGCGGAGGCAGAGGCAGCTCCTGCTGCTCTGCTCCTGCCCATGGAGGTAGGAGCGGCGTGTAGTCTCCTGGTGGTGGAGGTGGGAGCGGTGTGTAGTCTCCCCTTGTTACAGGGGACTGGTGCGGCTCTCCCTCACTTGCAGGGGACTGGTGCGGCTCTTCCTCCCTTGCAGGAGACTGGTGCGGCTGTGGAGACAGCGGTGGGACCTCTGCCTTCCTCTTCCCCTTTCCCCTTCTCTGCCACCTCCTCACCTTCCTCTCCTGCGGCAGTTCCTCCTCTCCTTCCTGGTAGGGGCAGCGCACCACCGGGTGCCCAAACTCCCCACAGGCAAGGCACCAGCCCTGGTCCTCCAGACCACCGAGGAACTCCTCCAGGTCCTGGCAGCCATCTCTCCAGTCCCAGCCTTCCATGTTTTTTTTTTTTTTTGTTGTTGCTGTGGTTTTTTTTTTTGTTTTTTTTTTGTTTTTTTTTTTTTTTTTTTGACAAAACACCCCTCCTGGTCTGACGCTTGGAGGCGCTGTTATCCCACGCAGGACACCACGTGTCACAGAGACGGCCGAAGTGGGCGGCGTCAGAACCAGGAAAAGTAATGAAATACACAAAACACAGGACGGATGAAATGAAATGATGAAGACGCCTGTTGGCGCCGGTTTAATACAAAATAAAAGGTTTAACAAACACGAAAAACACAGGACACGGCACTCTATGCCAAAATAAATAGACAAACAAAAACAGACTAAACTTAACAAAACGGTGCACGGACAGACACTGACGAACACGGTGAGCGGATACTTCTCTTATTATTATTATTATTATTATTATTACTACTTACTTATTTCCTCCGTCTCCAATCCCGTTCTCCGCTCACCGAACACCCAACCCCAGTATGTGACAACGTGCATCTATATATACTATTGTGCTGGGATTCAATTACCAATTAATTATTCACTTGAATCCCAGCACGTGAATTAATAAAGTGCAATTCCCCGTGCTCACATATTACTACATTTTACTTGCACGTGAAGTGCTGTGCAATCCTCGTGCCTAAATACACATATACATTTTTAAACACTCGTGTTACACAGACCCGTTTATATCCCGTGTACCAATGTCTATACACCAACATTTAAACACACCACACGCAACACATAACAGATAATATACACAGGGGCGGGCACTTTGTTACAATACTGTATGAACACCTTTTAACACATAAGTATGTGAGAATATGATAACATTTATCAGTTTCTGGATACACTATTTAACATTACTGAAACAAAGTTTTGTTCAATTCTGATCAATCAAAAAGCCTCATAACTATTATTGAACTTGAATTTCTTATTACTGTTATATGAAATCTAGTATTCACTGATATGCTTTAAATAGACACATAATAGGTTTATTTTAATACAAAGTAAGCACATATAATTACACTGGACAATGGTGAAATATGAATTATGTTTGAGTTGCCTGGTGTGTACATAAAGCACGACTGTATTTGTCTCAAAATATCAATTAGCTGTAAACCATGCCTTTGTTTTTTTTTTTGCTAGTCAGACAAGTTGATACATGTTTTCACAGCAACCTAGTGGACAAAGTATACTGTGCAAGCAATACAGTATATAATTCCAAACAAATTCTCAATTATGCAAGAAAACAGCAAAATGTTTCAAAAAATGTAATATCATAGGCTATAGGTATCATAGGTCAGCCCCCTTTACACAACCCCCCCCCCCCCCCCCCCCGTTCTGAAGTCGGAAAATTAAAGGAATTGATTCCAGTGCCTCTGACGCCATGTGAGATTACTGTATAGCACATAAAATAGACCTGCATAGTTTCTTCTGCATTACAGCATACATATCAACAGTCCCTATATGGTCGGGACAGTCCTGATTTCCTAGCAAATGTCCTGTGCTGGGATACATAGAAAAAAAGTCCCGAAATTTACACATAGAAAAAAAATCCTTTATTCTGCACGGTAGAGTTAGTGAAAACCACACACTGTGCTCTTTGTGCGGTATACAAAGATAAGAACGCTTCATTGTGTCTATGTTTACTGTCATGCTGGTTGTGCAGTGTTGAGTTGAGGGCACACATCTATTATTATATGATAGAGTGTTTTTTGTGTATGACCTCACCCCCCCACTTTTTTTTTTAGACCATACAATCAGGCAACAGACATAACATCATTTGTCTACTAAGTACAGTAATTAACTGAAAGCAAGCAGTTCAATGTTTTCTTTAGTGTTATGTGTTGTAGGTGGCTTAAATGGTAAGCATTAAGCTGTTTGATATGTTATGTGTGTCAAAGTATCAAACTCCTCTGAGTAGTGTTTATAGTATCTTGGGTCTGATTTAGGCTACTAATCGATGCAGAATAGATGGAGCAGCAAATATTTCAGAAATATTGTTTCAGAGGTCTAGTTACGGTCACATTTTGCCTGCAACATTTTAAGTCTGGTTAAAAAAATTGTTGTTTTAAGGAGTGTAAATATTTTATAAGGTTAAACAGTACTCCGAGAATGAGAATAAACTAATTTCCTAATATATTAGCATAATAAGTGAAGTTTAATACAGATGTTCTAGTTACTCAATCAAGAGTACCATAAAACAATTTTCCTGTTTACAAAGGGACAGCTGTTGTCAGCAGGTGCCGGGAGCTGGAATCCTGCGCGGGTCCAACTTATATGACCCGCTTTCGACCTGGACCCACTACTACAGGACCTGACCAGAACCCACAAGTGTTTGTCGTTTACCTACTGCCTGCATCAACTGACTCTCTCACGCTCTCACATTCTCCACGGATTGAGTTTACACAATAGGCTATAGAGCGTGGTAGCTTTCTCTAGTGGTCTGCATATATTTTAACATTGTATTAAGTATCTCTACTTATTTTACACTAAAATACCAGTCTCTTCCTTTCATACCACTGGTTGTAAGGCAGCTACACCCGTGCTTTTGCAGAGATGACCAGTTTTGTGGCTGTCGTTCACAAAAACAAAATGACAGGTTTTACAGCAACGAATCTAGTCACATGTTCATTATTTTCATTCGCTATGATTCCAAAAGAATTCCACACTTCTGATTTACCTCTCAAACTATTATCCACTTACATGATATAAACCCTTACATGATATAAAAAAATTTGTTTCACCTCGTTCATAAACATTTTAATATCACCAAGCAGACATAACAAAAATATCTTGCGACGTATCAAACAAGCGAGAACAACACTGCTTGGTCAGCTGACTCATTCCTAATCACCTCCTGCTTTAGTGCAGGAAATACTGGTACATTTACCTTCTAATATGTTGTTATTAGCCAGGCTAAACTTGTCTAAATGAAGTTCTGGGATCAACCAGCCATTAAGAACTGGACAAGCACTGATGGTTTGAATGGCCTCCTCTCGATCTAAACTAATTAATGTTCTGGAACAGTATCTGTTTGCTGTAGAGGCTTACGAACCAACCTTTTATTTAACATTAAAACATTATACATTAACCATTTGATATAAGTTCCAATAACATTTTTGTAAACTTTGTTGCTGTTTTTTTCAATACCTGTACCACTTACACTGCCAAATACGCCTGAGTGATACAACCCAGTCTTGGGATCCCCACACTCCCAATGAAACTGCAGCAGTGCTTCCGCTACCTCAGTAAAAGGCTACACAATACACGTTTTTGCTCTTTCCAGTTCATTTACGCTACAAGTAAAAATCAACAGTGATGGGTCCATCTGACACGAAGATTTAAAAAAGCATCAACCTGCTGAGCATCATCTGTTCCTTTCACAATATGATTGGTTCACACATCTCACAGTCTCCCCTCTAGGCATCGTTTCAACAAACAGCTTTGTGCTAGGAACCGCCATCTTGTCAAGTTCACTACAGACCTTTAGGGAAATGGGGCTAAATAGTTTCCTCCTGACTTACTTTGCTATTATTGGCAGACCGACATGCTTGCAAACATGACAGCGAGTGAGCACACCGGAATTCATGAGAACTGAAGAACTGAGGGTGTGAATAATATATATGATTGTATGCTGCACTAGTTCTTCAAAAAAAAGAACACCCTGCTCAATTAGTTTCAAGAAGGGTATGCCCAACTGAATGTTGGAAAGTCATTTCCAGTGGGTTTAACAGGAGCTTTCTCCCTGCCTGCTCAAGCGATCTGGGAAAGACTAAGGAATAAGCTGTTTGACTTTCACTATAAAAGGCATACATGTAAGGTTGAGTATTAATTATTGCTGAATAATGTTACTTACTTGTGAACTGGATTGGAAGGTATTTATTTTAAATATGTATACAAGCTAGATATTTGAGATACAACATCAGGGTCATATGGGGTGGGGATATAAACAAATGAGAAAACATAACAGTTTATACAGCAAATAATAATTAAAAGCACAACAAGGTTTACACTCCAGGCTTTAAATTTGCAGTACTTTCTATGGCTTACATGCTGAGAAGGCAATATCAGTTTTACCACAGTTAGATTTCATTTTTAATACAAGCATAAGGGCGTCTGATATATATCCTGTAGTGAAACATATTACTGCACAGCAAAGACTAAATAATCATGCCAACCCATTAATTGTTTTTAAAACTTCATTTTCAGTGCATTTCATTCCCCTTACTGAAATAATGATGGCCATCTTAGTGTACTCAGAATTATCTAGTGATGAGCTCTAAAGATGAAATGAGTTGTAAATCTGATAATTATCCTGTGTTCTACACAGTACTCTTCCTTCAGCAGTTCAAAAAAATATTCAATTTTATAATTCAGCAAAAAGTGTAAGCAATTTAGACTGAATCATGAGTGCACATTTGAAAACGGGTTTGAGTGGTCATATAGGATTTAAGTTTTATATAAGATTTGGACAATGCAAAATAAATGTATAATGCATATTTAGCCTGGATATGCAGCGGCCTGTTTTGTTTTTGTAATTCAGCTTTTCTTTTTTTTCACTCAACACAAGGTATTTAGGTAGTATCTTGGTAATGCAGCATTCTGTCAGCAAAATGTGTGGTGGCTCATTTCCTTACAAAAGGTAAAACACATCAGGCTTTTCAAAGTATAAACCAAGGAGGACAATCTTGGATAGCCTACATTCAGGTATGCTATACATTCTTGCATTTTCAAATTAGATCAATGTCTCACTAAATAGATTTCCACATTTCCTGAATGTCTGTGTCCATATCCATAAAAAAAGAAGCAACTGCTGTTTTTAAATCACTTCTGAAGACAGCATGTTGGAAATTAGAAGAAGACACCCCAGGCAAGTCCCTGAGGGTAACAGTGCAGCATGGAACTCTATGCGTATTCACAAGCAGTCAATCATTGAATTCCACTGCGGGTCTTGGTTCTCTGGCTCCGTGGCAACAGCAAAGCTTTACAAACAGAGAGCGGGTCCTACCACTGAAAATGGTCATTTAGACAGCTCCTACAATTAAAGTTGAATCAAGCTAAGCTGTTCTACCTGTACTGATCTTGATGCCATGCTGTAGGGGTCATGTGATACACAGTGGCGGGAGGACATGAGTTTGAGAAGTTCCTGAGAGAGATTAAGGAATTTATAGATAAAGAAATTAAATAATTATTGGTTACTAACAGAAATCCAGTTATCTCCCCAAATGTGTTAAGGGATGCTCTGAAAGCCTTTATTAGGGGATGTATTATTTCTTATAGCACATCAAGGAAGAGAAAGCAACTTAAAGATATACAGGATTCAGAGATTGAACTTAAAAGGGCTGAAAGGGATTTTCAAAATGATACGTCTCAAAAACATTATACCTCTCTGATTAAATTTAAATTTAAACTAAATAATCTTTTAACTGCTATAGAACAGTTTAAATTGATACAAACAAGAAGAAAACACCTTGAATTGGGTGAGAGACCAGGAAAAATATTGGCTTATATATAAAAAAAATTACAAGAAAAGTCAATTATTTCAGCAATTAAATCAAAAGATGGGACAGTATCATTAAACCCCTCAGTCATAAATGAGACATCATAAAGATAGTTTTAATTACCTTCTAAGGGTTTTTTTCAACATTTTCCTTTTTAATTTGATTTGTTTAATTTAGGGTATCTAATATATATATATAATCCTATATATATATATATATATATATATATATATATATATATATATATATATATATATATATATATATATATATATATATATATATATATATATAGGATTAAATTTAATTTTGAATTAACATAGAATTTACCCAACGATAAATCACCAGGAGAAGATGGGTTTCCCAGTGAACATTTTATACTAAATAAATAGAGATACCTTAGCTCCTGTTTTACTGGACATGTATAACTACACATTTAAATCTAAACAGTTACCAAGATCACTATATAATGCACATATACTATTCCCAAAACCTAACAAAGATTCATTAGAATGTTCAAATTTTCGTCCAGTTTCTTTACTAAATAGTGCAAAATTTTAACAAATATATTGGCTTAAGTTATTCATAAAATTATCCACCCAGATCAGACTGGCTTTCTTAAAGGTAAACACTCCTCAGACTACATTAGAAAACTTATCAATGTAATGCTATTGGCAAAACAAGATCCATCTGTTGCATTATCCCTGGATGCAGAAAAAGCATTTGATACATTAGAATGGCCTTTTACAAAGACGGCTGTAGTGGGTGATGTCAGACCAGAAACAGAAACTAACACAGAACAGCCAGAGAGACATGGAGTTTTGGTGAAGCTGAGCGCTTGCTTGCGCTAGGCAATTAATGATTAAACAAACAGAAAATAAAAGGTTGAAAGACAAACAAAACACAGGACACGGCACTCGTAGCCAAAACAAAGAGGCAAACAAAACAGACTACACAGACAAACACGTGAGCTGGTATTATTATAACTATTATTTTACTGTTACTTCCGTCTCCAATCCCGTTCTCCACTCACCGAACCCACAACCCCGAGTGAGTGAAAACATACTGCTTTTATGCAGCTGTACCGAGACTCGATTGCTAATCAATCATTCACTTGGAGTCTCGGTACAACTGCACATGAATTAATAAAGTGCATTTCCCCATGCTCACATATTATTACATTTTACCTGCACTTGAAGTGCTGTGCAATCCTCGTGCCTAAATACAAATATACATTTTAAACCACTCGTGTTCGTAAACCATATTACATCCCGTGTACCAATGACTATACACCAACATTAACACACCACACGCAACATACAACACTGAAATACACACAGGGGCGGGGCAACATTGCCACAGGTCCTATTTACTTAGTACATTGGAAGAGATGGGGTTTGGCAGTTCATTCCAGTCTTGGATTCAAATTCAATAAAAAAAGACCTATCTCTTCTGTATACTGGTTTTAAAGTTTCTCAGTCCTTCTCGGTTACTAGAGAAATTAGACAAGCATGTCCTTTATCTCCTCTTCTTTTTATTATAGCTCTAGAACCTCTCGCCACAGCCATTCGACAGGAAGAATTAAGAGACATTCAAGAGATTAAAAGAAAGTTGTTTAATCAAAAAATTAATTTATACGTGGATGATATTTTACTAACTCTTAAAAACCCAACCACATCCATTCCCTATCTAATGAATATAATTGACAAATGTAGTACAATTTCAGGTTTAAAAAGAAATTGGCATTAATCAGAAGCAATAAAAAAATTGCTTTAAATCAGAATTAAAACATTATAATTTTAAATGGATACAAATGGTCATAGATATCTAGGTATTTTAGTCCACAGTGAGTTTAAACATATGATTCATATTAACCTCCACCCATTAACACAGAAACTTAAAATGAAACTAGAAATATGGAAAAAAACTCCCTTTATCTTTAAAACTCCCTTTATATTTTAAAAGTGCATATAAAATGTTTACAGAATTCCTTTGGTGTTTCAAAATGCCAAGAATTCAAATAAATACATTATTTGATTCAAATAAACATGGACGGCTGAATATATTTCCTAGCATATCAAAGTAAATTCTTTAAAAATTGGTTAGTAGACTATAAAGATCAAACACCTTGTTGGAAACTATTTGAACAGGTCATTTCTGATCCTGAAAATCTCTCTACATGGTCCACTCATTGCAAGCAAAGAACATTTATTACTTTACAATACTCATTTAATTTAACTAATAACTGGAAAATCATATACAAATCTTCAGAAAATTGGAATAACCTAAACATTTTACACCATAAAAACAAATTATAAATAAATACAATTGGAAAATTGCTGGAATTAATACAGTAGGAGACTTATTTAGTGATGGTTCTTTCTCTTCATTAAGGACTCTCAGAGACAAATATAATATTTCTGCAACTGATTCTGCATATTAAAAATGCATTACGTAAACTAATAGGACCGTTGAACATTGAAATTATTGAAATGCCCCAATAGAAACAAGTTAGAAGTGTTCTTATACAATGCTTCAAATTCCCATTTCATTAAAAAAGTATGCTTTAATGTGAAATATTAGGAAAACAATAAATAACACTAGATGTAATTGTGAAAAATAATTGGAAACAACATCCCAGCCTGTAAATTGCCTGTGCAGCTTAATCAGACTCTACTTTAATGACAATTATCCAGAATTAGCCTGTATTGCCAGGGTAGCATTGGAACAACATATAAAACAATAGGTAATGGATATTGCTAAGCTAAAAGCTTCACACATTCGATACTGATTGATAAACAAGATATCTGTCTAGATATAAACAGAGATAGGCTGATAGGCAGCACCAATAACTGACATCCAGGACAGCATAAATTTAAACTGGTTAAATAGGAGAGACTCTAACCCCATGGCATTTAATTTATTAGACTATATTTAAACTATATTCCCACATTAAGGCTGTGAGAATCATCAACACTGCTAAATGAAGACATAAACAGAAGTGGTGAGAACTCAGTATCCCTGTCTTTAACCTTGCCAAATATAACAAGGTCAAAATGCTTTGATTTGTGAAAAGTGTACAGTTTAAAAACTGAGGTTGTTTTCCTAGTGTGGTGATGTCCAGAATAACTTAACATAACTTGTATCTTTATTTGATGTAATATCTACCTAAACCTCTTTTGCGACTCATATTGTTAGCCTACCGTTTGATATTTCACATTTAGGCAATAGGCACCAACGCCCATTTCAGTGCAGTAGTATCTATGGAAACATACAAACACTGACGCACTGGCTGTCTGCCTGTTGAGACTTTGCTGCACGCAAGCATAGTAGGATTTGCTATAATGGTATGATCTCTATTGCAAAATAAATGCACAATAAAGCGTTCTAAGTTGTGTATATAACAAAGCAGTGGTTATGTACAGTGGCATTTTTATCTGTGTTGTTGAGACCAGTTTAATAGAATCCTCTGTTTTCTTTATATTTTTTAAAATAACTTTACCAGACCAACATGTAAAAAAAAATAGGGTGCTAATAAACAGTATACATTTCACTGTAGTTACAGTATAGTATGTGGCTCAGACACAGTGATGTCAATTACATTTCTAAAATGCAAAGGTTTATATTAATGGTATACTGTGGTTTAGCATTGGCCCCAGTTGGTGTCAGTACATACAATTTTGAAATAGTAAATACAATTGTATACCATAATACTCCTGGGAATGATAAAATAAGTCAAAGACAACATAACAGTGGATTCTTAAACAGAATGACATAATACAATTAAAGAAAACAAAACAATTATAACATGCAGTTACATAAGATTTTATTTTTACAGATCAACTTATAATCTGTGGACTATATATAGTATGTATGCAAATACTACAAGAGATAAATTAGCTTAATTAGAAATTTGACTTAATGCCAACTATCAGAATACTTTAATAAACGGCACAAGACATTGTGAGGGACTGTTGATGAACAACTTTAAGGATTCAAATAGCTAAAACCCATGTCTGTTAAATAGTTTAAACACCTAGTAATTGATTTATGAAGAAAAATGCAAAATACATGTTAGCCAACAAAGAAAGGAGCATGGTTTTAGCCTCATGATTGAAGTTGTGCCAGGAGAATAAACAAAGATGTTCTGCCCAGCATGAATTAATTTTCTGAACACTGCTCTTTTTACAGGAGGCTAGCCAAGAAAGTATAAAGTATTACTGACTGTGCAGCGTAAACCTGAAGATGTGCATTTTGAGGAGATGTTTGGAATCAGGATCGAACTGGGTATCTGTCAGTTCCCAAACTATTTAGATAAACATGTCTGTATGTCAATGTGTGAGCAAAAAGGGGGTGGGGCATCTTATATATACATATAAACAAGCACTAGTCCTGCAGTGCTACGTCAGCGTAAAAACCATAAGAAAGACCACAACAATCACAGAGCAAAGTCAAACTAAACTCATCACAGCCGTGATCAGCCAGTAGTCCAAAACAAAGACAACAAAATGCAAATATATAGTCTAGTCTTTTTCTAAAAATTTTCTTTCTAGGTGTGAACGTGTCAATTATTGTTATCAATGTATTTTTGAGAGAAAATGAAAGTATTTGATCATTTAAAACATAATAGTACTCAATGGAATTGGATCCTTCGTTGGTTCCAAAGCAGGAACCGGTTCACACATCTCTAAGTAAACCTCCTAATGCTCTGTGGTCAATAAAAAAGGAGGATCTAGATTCTCACACTATAAGAGGTCATGCTTTCCCAGAATGCTTTGTTAAAACATATGATAAAATAGGTTCGATTTCAATGCAGACAACAGTAATATAAACGTGTTCAAATAATTTAAAAGATTTTCTACCTACAAATGGAACCCATGTTGCAATCTAGCCACATCCCCTGAATCTTTTTTTCTTTAAGAATTAGTGTACAGTTTGTAAGCGATGATTAATCAGGAATAGCACTTCAATATCCGAGATACATGTCTTATACTTTTTTGGTTTGGATTTTATTTTGGGCAACTAAAATTGATTATTCATTTATGGAATCAGTACCACAGTGAAAAAGGAGTTTGAAGGAGGGGTGGTTAAAGAGTGACAGAGTCAGAGTCGACAGGTCCTCCAGGTTAAAGTCAGCAGCCTATAGAGTTAGGGATTAATATGTATGCTGTGCTGTGACAAACATTAACAAAAAGATTTTGTAGTTAACTCAATTTCCTCACGTTCCATTGGCTCCCACATTTTACTCTAAATCATACACATCAAATCATATTGCAGCAGCAGACAGGAAACAATATAATTCTCCAATATGACTGGATATGAACACAATCCCTGCAAGACAATGCAATGCACAAGGGTCAGCAGCCGTTAAAGGCAGAGAGAGAAAAAAAAGAGCACACTGCGGGCACAAAAGTGAACGTCCTAGAGCTGCATCTATTACCTACCTATATCTATATCTACCTATTTCTTATGCATCAGGAAACAGGACATTTGCTTGGAAATTGAGACTGTCCCATCCATATAGGGACTGTTGGCTTGTATATAAAAGCACAAAATCAAATGTATATGTTTGTGAACAGGAGAGAATGAATCTGAACTGTAAATCTACCTACCGGCCTGGAAGGGCGCTAAGTAAGTTTGGTGGTACGCCTTCACAGGCATGGGCTGACGCGATGGTAGGACCGAACCGGAAGTTGGCCGTCTTGGTAAAAGGGCGTAGCTGTAAAACTGCTGAACGACTCTATTGTGCTTAACGGTGTTGCGTGCACCAATTGGACAGAGCGTGGTACCGAACTGACGGAGGAGTTTAACAGTACAAAGGGGACCTAGCTGCATGAGTATGGCCCTTATGCTGAAACAGTAAAAGCGTTGTTGTTGTTTTTTGTATTTTTTGTGCAGACGGACACCATGGGAGCTGAAGCTATAGAGCCAACATTACCATCTGGAGCACCTGCCCTACCACCCCACCTCAACATGATACAGCCCCACTTCGCATGGGCACTGCATCCTGATCTCTACTTATTGTTTATTGTTTATTGTTTTTGGGACCTCAAGCCCACTGTTAATTCCCCAGTAACATTGCTGGTAGAGGGGAGTGCTTTGTTTAATTAAAAAAACAGGGTTTTACATTACATTATCCGCACCTCTCCCATCCTAACAAGTGCACAGTATTCACAAATGGCAGACTCAAACTTGTTTTAAAATAACATGTTTGACAACAGTTTGGAGTAATGGAAACCAGAGCATTTAATGTATTTGTCTCAGGACAGAAATACTGTTGGTCAGCCCTGATCTAGCGATACCAATTCAGCACCATTACAAGTAAGGTGTGCCTTGACTACTAAATGCATTTTTTACCTCAAGTAGTTAGTAGTTAAATGCAGTTTAATACCAAATGTGTTCATCTGTTCATTTTCTGTATTTTAACTAAAACAACAGCATTAAATAACTGATTTATTATTATTTTTTTAATAAAACATGTTTGTACAATTTAGAAAAGTGCCTCTAAATAATAACTGAAATACATATTTACAGTTTAACAGACTTCCTCTCATTTGATGGTATAGCCAGTATTCTGAAAATATCACAACAAAAAGAAACAAATTCTTATGCAGACCTACAACTTTGAGATCCTATGTGGGAGAAGCTTACTATAGCTGAAAGCTGATTGGCTGACGTTACTGAATCGTTTTCTAAATTGCTGTAAGTTCCATTCCAGTCTACATAAATCCCACTGCAGCATTTAAAGGGAAATATATATTTGTGTTTCAACAGCACAGGCAAACATTTGTACTAGACTAAAAAGGCCTAGAAATCACAATATTAAAATCTTATTCTTTAATGTTTAAAACCTGTATTAATACTTTTTTGCATTTTCTCATTCAGCTTTTCCATACCATACCAATAAACCACATACTGTAACAACTAGAACTACAACTGAAAGTACAATCAACATCCTTCTAGGCTTAGGGTGAACATTGTGGTTGACAACCGATTCACAGATAAAACATAAACAAACAAAATAATATATCCCCCATTCGAAAAAAGTCAATTGTAATCTACAAAAAATGGTACTAATATTACAGAAAAAAAGCTGAAACATTATATTCTGTATTATATTTTGTTACTAGGGAACGTAGCTGAACATGTACATATTATTTTCAGAAGCTGGGAAAAACAGATTTTCAGCTAAACTTCATATCCCCATGACAACAATGCTGAGCATATCTTCTAAGAAATCCTGCAGCAGCATGGATGTGGGCTACTGTAAGGATGGTTGACACCTGTCCAGGACACATAAAATCTTAGAGTTGAATGTTCTGCAATGTGTTTTTTTGTTATTTTATTTTATTTTATGTAATTTTAATGTAAAGCTATGTACAGCACCTTGAGATGTTTAATAGGAAAGACACTATATAAAAATAACATTGATTGATTGATAACAGTATTTGTGAAACAGGCCATTTACATGAATTGGTTGCTAATTGTAATAGTATGCTAGTAATAGGATGCTATTTTCAGAAGTTGGTAAATGGGTTTACATTGACTAAGTTAGTATGAACCATTTTTTATGTGAAATATTTTTTATAACTTGTCATCTGCTTTGTTTAGCTGGTTGATTTGAATGCAGTTTTTATTTCTGTTCTTTGTAACGTTATCCAGTCGGATAACGTTACAAAGTCTGCCAATACTACCTTGCTAAGTTTTATTTTTCTAATCCCTTATATTAGATGGTGCCTATATATTTATAAATTTGGATTTAGTCATTAAAGTGGGCTCAGAACAATAAAGGAATAGGGTCAGGGCTGGGCCCTCTACAAAGCCTAGGCCTGGGTGCAGTTGAGTCCCTTGCATCCCCCCTGACACCAGCCCTGGGTTATTCCCAGTCATGTCATTTTTGAAAGCTCCTGCCAATATTTTTAGAATGAGTGTGGTATTGTATTCCACTGCACTCGATGATCTCGAACATGAAAAAAAAAACATTGTGCACCAGACAGCAGGGCTCGTTATGGGTTTGCCCTTAACACTATACAGTGTTCTGTGAAGTTTTAATGACACATTTCTGTTTGAACAGCTTAGATGCCATACTACAAGAAAGAGAAGGGCAGCCAAATGTGGGAAACATCGGAGTCATGGAGTTTGGCTGTTAAACATATGATACAAAGTTGCTTTTACAACTGTGAAATGAGTACTGCAGGCATATTTGCGTTATTTGCTTAAACGTGCCTACAAACTGTTTATGAAGGCAATGCTGCAATTTTACACTTTTGAACCACGGCTTTCCTTGTCTAATTATATTTTAACATAGTGTTTAGAGAAGCTTTTAGAAAAGTTAAGCAAAAACACAGCTGACTGTTTTCTGAAATTGCTTCCCTTATGACATAAAATTGAACTTTCCCATCTCACTAGTGAGAGATTTTCTTCTTCTGACATTCCTGTGCACAGTTATCACAAACTACATGGTCTAATTATCTTAGACAAGGTAATGCTTTTTTTCAATACCAACTTCCTGGAAAACTGCCCAAACAGAAGAGATCAAGCCTTGACTGACTGCTGATTCCATGCTCTCTTTAAAGCAAACAGTCTGGAGTCACACAGTTCATCTGACTTTCTGGTCTACAGTACAGCATCCACTGGAATGCTTATGAGGAAACATTATTTACTAAAATATGTTTAATAGTCGTAGGTCCTACTAAGACAATAATGTAATCTTAAAGTCAAAAGAAAAATCTTTTAAACGATAAAAGATAATAATTTAAAAACAGGAACACATTTACATAATCATTAGCAGACAGTTTTCAATTAGAAGTCCCTTAATACATCTTCCTTTTGAGATATTATTGTGGCATATCAATTGTTATTGCAACACTCATGCTACTTTTTAAACAGTGTGGTTAGACACAGAACAGTATCTTTATTTACGTCTCCTAGAAATGGCTAATATACAACAAACACATCTATTTTCTGTGACTGATGAAGCAAGTTTGTTATGAACACAACATTTATGTTAAAAATACATAAATATCTCAGACTCTGTATTTCTTTTTCACAAGGATTACAAAAATTGCATATGCTTTGGAAAAAAAGGCTGATACTGTCTCTCTGGTGAGCTAAACAGTTATTGCAAACCTTTCTATTCTGAGGAAATCACTGAAGGATTTGCACCAGGTCACTTAAGCCCCTTTCACACTGCACTCCTTTGCGGGTCAGAACCCCGGTCCTGGCTAACCAGGTCACACTCCTGCATTAGGCGTATTGTTTACTTGCATCTGTTACCCCAGGTCAACCCTGCTTTATCAAAAGCAGTGTGAAATGACATACCCGATCCACATGACACTGGGTCCTGCTCGGGTAGGTTCTGACCCGAGTAGATCATGCCAGCGTGAAAGGGGCTGTAAACTCTCCCATTTCTTGCTACTCTGGATCCTGAGACACTCTGACAAGCTGGAGCCTAGGTCACTTCCAATGCTGCTGCTGGGCACAGTCCTACAGCCAGTAATAACCCACAAACAGAAGAGTATCAGACATATTTCAAATCGGTTTTGTTTTAGTTTTTTTTTTCTCCATCAAAGATACCTTCATATCCTCATACTATATCTTCCCCTTTACTAACTTGTAATTTTTCTGTGAATTAAAAAAAAAAAAAAATTCAGAATCACAAAGAATATTCTGATATCCCTTGTATTTATTATAGCTACTTCTTTCTGATCTCCAGCCCCCAACAAAATATTTTCTAATGCCCTGAGAAATGCTAAGATTAGAGCATGGTTGGTAAAGGCACAGTAAAGTGTAGTAAAGTATAGGGAGCATCTGTGCTTAGACATACATTGAAAAACATGGAAAAATAATGGAAAGCACATAAAAGCAACCTTAAAGCATGGTGTGGTTTATGTGTTTGAGATTTGTTTTGGTACAGCCTTTTTATTTTGCTGTGTGAGCAGTGTTTTTTGTTTAAATATTTTGTACCTGTGTGTGTGTGTGTGTGTATGGTATCTATTGCTGGCCTGACTTCACCGCTCCAGCTACCCTGTCACAATCTGATATTAAAAAAACTAAAAAAAAAAAAAAAAAAAAAAAACACTAAATTAGAAATGTAAAATATCTGGAAGAGCCAAAATATCAAAAGGCAAACAAGAATGTGCCTGATCAAAGCACTTATCAGGGTTTTCTTCTGTGTGTAAAGCTGAAGGCTGACCCCAAAGAGCAGTGATTCAAAAAGAATGTCGGTGTGGAGAAGAACAGTAAAGCTGAAGTGAGGTCTTTCAGGTTACACGGACCGGGGTGTCAATTTAGCAGAAGAAAAAAGGAATACAGAGACATGCCAAGGTGACGCCAACGTCTGTGTTTGAAATAACGTGTCATGAGGCAAAATATGAATGTGGTTGAAAGTAAATTGTAAAATTATTATTATTATTACTACTACTACCGTACTGTTATCCCCTGTTGAATGAGGCAGGGGTTTTATATAGATATTTTGACATCTTGTGACTGTACTTGTGAAGAACCTTCTTAAGCACAAGTTATAGAATATAATGTAAATCTGGGAGGTGTAGGAGGCTGTTTGTCTGTTGACTATCTTTCAGTTTAAGTTTTTGCATATATCTAAAGGATTCCTTGTTAAATGTGGATGAAACTTGAGAAGAACATTCTTTAGCCATTACTAGCAGTTACTAAGAGTAAAATAATCTGCAGGCTTATGAAGGCTCTGTGTTTATATGTTTGCCTCAATGTCCCTATGTCACACTATGATTTTGCTTGTTTGGGACATACTTTAGCACAAGGTATCAGAATATGGAAATATATTAAGACTGCTGGCTGCAGTTTGTTATGCTTGCTTTTACCATACTGTGTTATGAAGAGCGACCAGAATTATTCCGGGCTTAAAAGGCATGTCATATGCAGACAGGCTAAAGAATTGAATCTGTTCAGTCTTGAACAAAGAAGACTACGCGGCGACCTAATTCAAGCATTCAGAATTCCAAAAGGTACTGACAATGTCGACCCAAGGGACTTTTTTGACCTGAAAAAAGAAACAAGGACCAGGGGTCACAAATGGAGATTAGACAAAGGGGCATTCAGAACAGAAAATAGTAGGTACTTTTTTACACAGAGAATAGTGAGGTTCTGGAATCAACTCCCCAGTAATGTTGTTGAAGCTGACACCCTGGGATCCTTCAAAAAGTTGCTGGATGAGATTCTGGGATCAATAAGCTACTAACAACCAAACGAGCAAGATGGGCCGAATGGCCTCCTCTCGTTTGTAAACTTTCTTATGTTCTTATGTTCTTATGCAATCACAGGATAACAGGATTTTAAATCCCAGTTAAAGTAAATGGAAGAGAGATTTCACTTGTCATGCATTAAAAGGTCAAAATGCAAGGTTTCATTTGCTAATATTATTTAAAAAACAAACAAAAATAATGCATTTTTCTTCTGGCACCTTGGTTGAAATCAAATAGAATATTTGCCTCAAGATAACAGCACAGCTATTTGGACTTTGTGAGGTATAATTATCCACAATGCAGGTACTGCACACAAGCTCAGTGCTTTCCAAAGAGATGCTGCTAGTGTGCTTCAGCTGTCTTTGTATGTTAGATAGAGTATATAATTACATTCCAGGCAATACTGTTCCAGCTTATTCTAAGCTGCGACAGCGAGTGGAAGCGACAGCGAGTGGGAGAAGTACAGGCGTGGAAAAGTACAGAGCAGTTTCGAAGCAGAAAGGAGAAATTGCATCTTGAATTGCTTTAATCAGAAAACAGAGGACATTGGGGAAACACAGCAGCAGCTCAAAGTCAAACAGCCGCGTGTGTTTTTCTGATAACAAACAAGCTGAAACTCGGAGCAGCTGATTCAAATTCAGCGTCGTTTTGAGACACGGGCGAGGGGAGGAGCCGACAGCACAGCAGAACAACGCAGTTAAACGAGGCAGTCTTCCCAGCGACAGCGAGTGGAAGCGACAGCGAGTGGGAGAAGTACAGGCGTGGAAAAGTACAGAGCAGTTTCGAAGCAGTTTGAAAGCAGGTTGACAGTTGCAGAAGAAACTAAACTTCAAAAAAAAAAAACCTCAACATGGTCTTCAAGCCTGTAATCTGTGACACCTGCTTGATGTGGGAAATCCGAGAAAACCCAGCGGAGCTAAACCAAGTGTGCGTAAAGTGCCGCGCGATCCAGGATTTGCATAAACTAGTAAGTATGCTAGAAATGGAGCTGGAGGAAGTGAGACAGCAACAGGATCTTGAGGAACTGGCACACCCACAATTCATGGAAGTCTGCATCACCCCTAACAGACTGAAAGCCACCAGGGAGATAGAAGGTCAGAACAGCTGGGTTCAGGTAGGCAGAAGCAGGGAAAAAAAGAAACTTCGTCAAACACCACCACCAGAAATCAAAACAACCAACAGATTTGAGTCACTTCAGAATTTTGATGAGCAGAACCAACAACAAGAGAATGAAAGGAACAACATCCAGGACCCCATTGACAGTGGTGACCAGACAGCAAAAAGAAGGGAGGTCATGATTGTTGGGGACTCCATATTGAGAAACACAGCAAGTTCAGTTCGCAGTTTGGACCCCCTTACTACAACAGTGTGCTGCCTTCCGGGAGCCTCGGTCAAGCACATCACTGAAAACGTGGACAGGCTCCTAGAACGAACAGGAGACGACCCGGTAGTAGTCGTCCACATCGGTACAAACAACATTGGAAGAGACAGACCAAAATCCCTGCAAAATAAATTCAGAGAGCTAGGAAGGAAATTAAAAGAGAAAACCAAAACTGTGGTATTTTCTGGTATACTACCCGCACCTTGCAAAGGACCATATGGACAGCTGGAAATAATTAATCAAAACGCATGGCTGAAGACGTGGTGCACACGGGAAGGCTTCACCTATCTTGATCATTGGACCACATTCTACAACGAGGACTATCTGTATAGACGGGATGGACTGCATTTAAATAACAAGGGAACCAGTCTACTCGGAGAAAAGATCCTCGAGCAGGTTCGGAAGCATTTAAACTAGAAAGGAAGGGGGGAGAAATCAACAAAAAAACAGAAGGGAGACCGCATCAAAACAAGAACAACAACTCAGGTAAGACAACCATTAAATGTATTTATCTAAATGCTAGAAGTATCAGAAACAAAATTCTAGAACTTGAAGCTACTGCACTAACAGGTAACTATGATGTGATAGGTGTTACAGAAACTTGGTTGTCTGAGAGTGATGGGGACGAATATAATATTTGTGGGTATACACTGTATAGGAAAGACAGGCAGGACAGAAGAGGAGGAGGGGTAGCGCTATACATAAGAAACAGTCTTGAAGCCCAGGTGTTAAACCTGGACAAAGAAAATAAAACCGAATCAATATGGGTCAGAATAACAGACAAAAATTCAAAAGGCATAATAATAGGAGCATGCTATAGACCGCCAGATTCAGACGGTGAGCACAATAATCTGTTATACAATGACATTAGAAATGTGTGTAGCAAAGGAGACGCCATACTAATGGGGGATTTCAACTTCCCCCAAATAAAATGGGAAAACCCGGTGGGTAGCACGAAGGATGAAATAGAAATGGTGGAAATGACAAATGACTGCTTCCTAACACAATTTGTGAAGGCACCCACTAGAGGGGAGGCATGCCTTGATTTAGTCTTTTCAAATAATGAAGATAGAATAACTAAAACAGAGGTCAGAGAACCACTGGCAAACTCAGACCATAACATGGTCTCATTTGAAGTGTTTTTTAAATCCCCAAAAGTAAAGACTAAAGTTAAGGTTTACAATTTTAGAAAAGCAAACTATGAAGGTATGAAACAGGGACTAACAGAAGTAGATTGGAGTAAAATAGAGAAAACACCCACAGAAGAAGGATGGTTGTTCTTCAAAAATGTAGTACTAGAGGCGCAAAACAATTACATCCCTAAAGTAGACAAATCTAAATGTAAAACTAAATTGCCAAAATGGTTTAATAGATCAATTAAAAAAAATATTCAGCGAAAAAAGGCACTTTACAGAGCATTAAAAAAGGACCAAAAAGAAAGTACGCAGAAAGAGTACATGGAACTGCAAACGCAAGTCAAAAAGGAAGTTAGAAAGGCCAAGAGAGAAATAGAAATAAACATTGCTAAGGGAGCTAAAACCAATTCCAAAATTACAACAGCAAGAGAACATTCAAAGAGGAGATTAAATGTTTAAGAGATACAAATGGCAAAATCGTAGAGGAAGAAAAAAAAATAGCAAATATGTTAAATGATTACTTTTCACAAGTTTTTACAAAGGAAGATACTGACAACATGCCCCACATGTCATCCAGTTCCTATCCAGTTTTAAATAACTTTAGCATAACTGAGGCAGAAGTGTTAAAGGGACTAGGAGCTCTTAAAATAAACAAATCCCCTGGGCCGGACGAGATCCTCCCAGTAGTACTCAAAGAAATGAAAGAAGTAATTTACAAACCGCTAACCAAGATCATGCAGCAGTCTCTTGACACAGGGGTGGTACCGACAGACTGGAAAATTGCAAACGTAATACCGATCCACAAAAAGGGAAACAAAACTGAACCAGGTAACTACAGACCAGTAAGCCTGACTTCTATTATATGCAAACTTATGGAAACTATAATAAGATCCAAAATGGAAAATTACCTATATGGTAACAGGGTACTGGGAGACAGTCAACATGGTTTTAGGAAAGGGAGATCGTGTCTAACTAACTTGCTTGATTTTTTTGAGGATGCAACATCGATAATGGATAATTGCAAAGCATATGACATGGTTTATTTAGATTTCCAGAAAGCTTTTGACAAAGTCCCGCACAAAAGATTAATTCTCAAACTGAACGCAGTTGGGATTCAAGGAAACACATGTACATGGATTAGGGAGTGGTTAACATGTAGAAAACAGAAAGTACTGATTAGAGGAAAAACCTCAGAATGGAGTGTGGTAACCAGCGGTGTACCACAGGGATCAGTATTAGGTCCTCTGCTATTCCTAATCTACATTAATGATTTAGATTCTGGTATAGTAAGCAAACTTGTTAAATTTGCAGACGACACAAAAGTAGGAGGAGTGGCAAACACTGTTGCAGCAGCAAAGGTCATTCAAAATGATCTAGACAAGATTCAGAACTGGGCAGACACATGGCAAATGACATTTAATAGAGAAAAGTGTAAGGTACTGCACGCAGGAAATAAAAATGTACATTATAAATATCATATGGGAGATATTGAAATTGGAGAAGGAAGCTATGAAAAAGACCTAGGAGTTTTTGTTGACTCAGAAATGTCTTCAACTAGACAATGTGGGGAAGCTATAAAAAAGGCTAACAAGATACTCGGATACATTGTGAAAAGTGTTGAATTTAAATCAAGGGAAGTAATGTTAAAACTGTACAATGCACTTGTAAGACCTCATCTTGAATATTGTGTGCAGTTCTGGTCACCTCGCTATAAAAAAGATATTGCTGCTCTAGAAAGAGTGCAAAGAAGAGCGACCAGAATTATTCCAGGCTTAAAAGGCATGTCATATGCAGACAGGCTAAAAGAATTGAATCTGTTCAGTCTTGAATAAAGAAGACTATGTGGCGACCTAATTCAAGCATTCAAAATTCTAAAAGGTATTGACAGTGTCGACCCAAGGGACTTTTTTGACCTGAAAAAAGAAACAAGAACCAGGGGTCACAAATGGAGTTTAGAAAAAGGGGCATTCAGAACAGAAAATAGGAGACACTTTTTTACACAGAGAATTGTGAGGGTCTGGAATCAACTCCCCAGTAATGTTGTTGAAGCTGACACCCTGGGATCCTTCAAGAAGCTGCTTGATGAGATTTTGGGATCAATAAGCTACTAACAACCAAACGAGCAAGATGGGCCGAATGGCCTCCTCTCGTTTGTAAACTTTCTTATGTTCTTATGTTCTTATGTTCTTAATAAGTGGTACAGCTCTAGGCACTAGCTAAAGTACACAATAGCTTAAGTATACAGCTATGGCCAAAAGTTTAACATTACCTATAATTTTAGGATTAAGACATCATTAAAAAAAAAAAAACTACATGACCATAATTTGATCTTTTATTTAACATCATGTAATCAAAGAAATGACAAAATGATACTGCAAACGTTTACTGCAAGTCATGATAGTAATACTGTATTTCATGTTAGATTTCAACATGTCATTTTTTTGTATGTTTTCAGTTTTTCTTTAAATATATGGAAAACTACAAATTGGTATGTAATTCAATATGTTAACGTAACATTATTAATCAGATTTTATTCACCTTTATGAAGCAAAACTTTTGGCCATAGATGTGCTGTTGAAGCATAAATCTATGAAATATCTTTTTTTGTCTGGCAAGCCTATAAAGGCATTTCTACAGAACTTTTAATAAAACTGATGTCACAACTTATGTTGCAATTCTGAAGGTAACGAGGCACTGGTACATCATTAATTAGTGTATACGGTAATCATCAGTAATCCCTATTAAAATGTAAATATAATAAAATGTTCCAAACAGAATATCATCAAGTCCTGGTGAGCTGGTCCCAAGACATTTGCTTCAGTAGCTCAGCAAACCAGCAAAAGTAGGTCAAAGCCCAGAACTCCTGCAAAAATAGGTCACAGTGACCAAGTTCACCACAGGAGATATATATATATATATATATATATATATATATATATATATATATATATATATATATATATATATATATATATACACACACACACACACACACACACACACACACACTACCGGTATATATACAGTGCCTATAGCAAGTCTTCACACCAACCCCTCCCCTCCCCCTTGGACTTTGGCAGCAATTACAGCTATGAGTCTTTTGGGGTAAGTCTCCACCAGGTTTGCACATATGGATCGTGCAATATTCGCCCATTCTTCTTGGCAAAATTGTTCAAGCTCTGAGGATCGTTGGTGGACAGCAATCTTCAAGTCTTGGACATTCACTCTCTTGTTTTTAAGCCACTCCAGTGTGGCTTTGGCTGTGTGCTTGGGGTCACTGTCCTTCTGAAAGGTGAATCTCCATCCCAGTCTTAGGTCTTTTGCAGACTGAAGCAGGTTTTCCTCAAGGATTTGCCTAAATTAGCTCCATCTATTTTGCCCTCTACCCTGACAAGCTTCCCAGTCCCTGCCGATGAAAAGCACCCCCATATCATGATGCTGCCACCACCATGCTTCACAGTATTGATGGTGTTACCTGGGTGATGTGCTGTGTTGGGTTTGTGACAAACATAACACTTTGCATTTAGGCCAAATAGTTCCATTTTTGTTTCATCGGACCACAGAATATTTTGCCACATCTTTTCAGAGTCTCCCACATGCCTTTTTGACCTTTATATGACTTCTGTCTGGACACTTGATAACAATGCTCATTACACGTTCTAATTCTGCAGATTTTCCACATAATGCCTTTGATGCAGAGTTCAGTGTAAGAAAATTGGTACTTCTGTACTTCTTTCTTTAATTTTGTCCACTCTTTTATCCAGTCATATATATAAGCTGTGACTGGCTTAATGGGAATGTCACTCATACAATACAGACTGCACATGTTGAATACTCATGTTATATTACAGAGGCGGGTTGATTTAAAGAAGAATTCCAAAACCATATAGTACATCAATGCAATTTTAGAAACTAATGGGCAGGCCGCCAAAAATTGCCCCACGGGCCGTATGTTTCACACCCTTGCTTTAGAGCATTAACTATTTATTTTAAACTATGCCATTCAGCTTTAACTGCAACCTATTTAATAAACTGAAATTTACACCAAAAAAATAAATACATTTTAAAAAGCCCTGCTAAAGCTTACAGGGAATTACATAACATCCCCCACACAGAGGACAGGGTTACACGACCTGTGCTATTTATTGTACTCACTAAGCATGTATACTCACAATACATGTAGTGTGCATGGTATGGTATTTAAATTAGCCAAATACTGTACACGTAATTAAAGCGTTCTCTGTTAGTAAATGGGGCACTAAATTTAGATTTAACGCCTGCATTAGGCTCAATACTTTATGTGTGCGCTAACTCTGAATTTAGTGCCCTTTCATAAATTAAGTCCTAAGTGTGCTTTGCATAAAATCTTTTTTTATGTTCCTTCTAACAACTGATTATGCTAGTTAAAAAAAAAAAAACTGAAATATTTAAACATCCCCAGTCAGAGAACTTGTCTGGATGCATATGCTTGCTTTTGTTACAAAATGTTTACTGCCCCATTTATTGTCTACAGGGTATATAAATATAATTTTGAAATTGAGTTTTAAAATCTAGTCCCTAACACATGACCCACATTATAGTAAGATAAATATAATCCAGTTGTCTACCTTTTCTTGCATTCAAGTTAATTTGTAACTCATTGTCTCCCTCATCTCTGTGCTTGAAGCTGCCGGACAGTCTCACTTGCTTTCTAAAACAAATGCCTCATCCTCTGGTGCAACCATTATACATAGCCAAGTGGGTTACATGTAATATTGTATCAATTCATACGTTCTTATTCACAGAAATTAGTTTTGTGTGTGATTTTTCATTTTATGCATATTATGTAATAATTTGTTGTTTTATTCTAAAGCTGAATCTGTAACTTATATCTTTCACTCGAACAATTACAAATTATAGAAATCACTTTCTTTGTGGTTTTTCTCATTTTTTTAAACTGTGCAAATACTTTTATCTGCGACTGTATAATTTTCTGTATAATAATCAGCTGCTAATGTATATATAATAGCTGCTGGACTTTCTGTTAAAGGAACAAAACCACTGACCTGTTAACCTCAGTGGATGTTATATTATGCACTTGCTAATGTTTTTGTATGTTACTGCCTGGGGCTGAAGCTTTTTTTTTTTTTTTGTCTGTGATCCATATTGCATCATGTTGTGTTCTGCGTTCCCACAGATGTTTGAATGTAAATTAGAATTAGAATTAGCAACCATGAGATTTAATTATTATGATTTGCATGCGATTTCTGTCATATAGCACAAGGCAATAAAGACATGACTAATTTAGCAGGCCTCATACCTTGAGTACCCTGGTTGTAGAAGAATGAGTTTGTAGGTGGCCCCCAAAATATGGCTTGACATAGGTCCCCAACACAGGGTCAGATTAACCAATAACACCATTCGCCACACTATGTATGGGGACCCCAAAATATGGCTTAGTGTATTGCCCCAAGTCCTTTTAATCAGGCTCTGCCCGTGGGTAACCTCAATAATGAACGTCTTTAGAACAGGTTTTGTTGAGACTTTACATGCCATATATATTTACCAATTCATAAATTATAATTTTTTTTTCGAGAAAATGGTTTTTAAGTTGGGATGAGGAGCAGCAGACATTAACAAAGCTCTGGAAGCCATGTAACTATCAGACATGACCAAAGAACCAGCTACATACAGTAATAAACAGTTACATGTCGGGCACCCATTATAATGCCAACAGAAAAAGCTTTTGTTAAGACAAACAGATGACATATCTTCATAAGAAACTCTATTTTTAAACAGTAGTAACCCTTTATATCTGGGATAAGACCTAAAGGGGATATTTTTTTGCCATTTAGATTTTTTTACACTTGATCGCACATCCAAGATTAATTTATGAACATGCAAAGGGCCTCATTTACGAAAGGGCACTAAATGTAGCTGTAATGTGCACATTAAGTAATAACGTGTATCATAAATCTAAATTTACTGCCCCATTTACTAACAGAGAGCGTATAAATTTACGTTCACACTATTTGGCTAATTTACATACCATAGTGTGCACACTACATGCATTGTAAGTGATAATGTAATGAGCACGATAATGTCCAACCCTTACCCGTGACCACCGTGATATAAACAGCCCCAACAGTCCAGGCATATCTTTTGGTCAGTAGCTTATTGTGAAAGGTGGAGGTGGTTTACATTGACCAAAAAGATCAATCAACAGATGCAGTCCTCCGATGCAAACTACAACTGCACGCAGAGGAGTTAGAAATTCTAGTGCAGGAGGCTGTTTTAAATTATAATATCTTGCTTGGTCCAGTGTTTTGTTTAACTACTCTATTATTTGTACCAATGTAATGAACTATAAAATAAAATCAAAGAAATTATAACATTAATTCACGTTTAATATAACCTGTTATTTATAGGTAATTTTCACTGCTCTATATGAAAACTTTAATCCACGTAATGTCTCCATGATGCCAGATAGATTTCAGCCCACAAAAATATGTTTAAATAGTGCGGCTATCAGTACTTAAAGGCTGGTTTCCAAACTAACTAATTATCGCTCACTTTAAGATTCACGCTATGATTATCCAGTCAGGAGGCAGTGTGGGCCAGTGGTTAAACTCCAGGGCAGAAATCAAATCCCACCTCTAGAAAGTCACTTAATCTCCTTGTGCTCCATCCTGAGGATGAGATGTTAAATCAATGTCCTATTGAAGTGACTCTGCATATAACGCACAGTTCACAGCCTACCTCTGTTGGTGGTCCACTATGAAAGGCGCTATATTAAAATAAAAATAGTAACAGTAGTATCACCCTTAGCAAACACAGTGTGTATAAAGCTCATCTCATTATTCAGAGCAGATGCCTCATTTAAATACATTATCATGCATTTCCATACAAGTCACATATTTATTTTGCCATAGTATGCCCATTATGTTTGTGTGATAATGAATACAATTGCAATAGTAAATATGGAAATCATGAACGTGCACACTAATTGCAATTATGGTGGACTATAACGTTTAGAGCCCTTTCGTAAATGAGGCCCAAAGTGTGCAGGCTGCTTCATGCTGCTTCCAAGCTTCTGATGTGATATTAATTTAAGGTACCATCTGGGCTGTGGACAATAAAGATTCTCAAAAGAAGATGATAAGTACCGACCCAAATGTTCTTCCTGAGACCCCCCTCAAGCAATATACTTCTTGATAACCTGAACATCAATTCCTCATACAACTAGCCCTGGTCTAGAACATTAACCAACCACATTACATCCCTCAATTATTATTATTATTTTTAAATCTACTATAAGGATAGCAGCAACATTTAAATATATTCCTAGGAAACATGCACATTTTTATTTCAAATGGATTAGCATTCTAGATGTATAATTGCGAAGTGTGCCATGAATGCATCTCCAACAGATAATCAGAGTTGAAAAAGTTTGAAATTTGCTGATAAGGAGGGGGGAGAACATACAGTATTTTAAAATCACCAGTAATTGTGTGCAAACATTTGGATTTTGATCATTTAATGATGCATTACAGTTCTTTTTTAAAGTAATTGGCACATTTCCAGTATTTGCCTAAGCACTCTGTATAATTCCTAAATGGAATTAAAGGTTAACAGTAACCTTAAAGGGGAAATTGCTTTAGACAAGATAATTAGGTTGTTTGCACACTGTTAATATTTATAATGCTTTCAATAGGCACATTGAAGCAAGCTATAACTGTGCTAGTACTTTTATTAAAATCAGGGTTTTGAGAGATATTTTACCCAGAACCTATAAACCCACAAGTCTCATCTGTGCTGTCTGCTGCGCCAAAGGTTTTATGTGATATTTACGGTCTGAACCAGAGCTCAATGGAATGCCTTGAAAACAATGTTATAAAACTACTGGATACCATGAAACACTCTTGAAGGACATTTGATCCTTTGTAACGTGGACATCAGCCAAGGTAGAGAGCACACCATGAACACATTTGTGATTTGGGTTCTGACAAAGTTAAAACAAGACATTACATTATATCAACTTATTTTATTTAGTTGCCAATTCGATACAGATGTATTTGCACTTGCAGCCCAGAGGTGACAGAGTTAGGAGTAGAGCGATCAATAGGAGAAAATACAAACCAAACAAATAAGTGTCACAAAAAGGGCAGCAAAGCCCTCTTGGCACAGAGAAAAGAAAAGTTTTCTGACAAGGAACTGAGAGTACTTACTGCTGAGGTCACTCAGCATGAAACGTTGTTTGGAAAAGCCTCAGCCAACATCTGTTATGTTAGTATCCTTATATTTACTGACCTGCCCTTTTCAGCATAACATCCAGAAATGTGCCTAACACTATAGAAAAGGTGGATTGGGCCATCCCTCCAGACATTCCAACTGTGGTCTGAAAGGAACTAGAGGCTAAGTAGTGCAGAGAACACCGCACTTTCACATGTGCAGGCATGGCTGTCCTTAGATTGATGCTGGGGTCTAGCTCATCCCTCAGTTCAGCTATTAGGTCTAGGATGACCAGTGGAGTAAGACGACAGCGCTTTAGCATCATATCCTCCGGCATCCCAAACAAACTCTGCATATATCCTAACATCTACCCCACTGAATGCTCTAAACTTTAGAATAACCTTTTAGGTTTTTCTGATTTGAATTCTAATTTGAATGTAAGTATTCGATATGAAGATGTGATGGTTGTTCTCTTTCTTCATTATACAATTGTTAATACTGGTATATATCTTTACAACATGAAAAGTGTACTTTAAAATGTGTTATACAAATTTCTGGTAGTTGAAAGCAAAGTGAAAGATCACCCTCTAAAAATGTTCTTTTAAACCCCCAGACAAAGCACACAGTGTAATAACTTGTCCTGCTCTCCTCAGGTTCATATCCGTGTCAGTCCCATCACACACAATTGTGACATTAGTCTTGTACATTAAAATCAACTTTTAAAAAGCTCTTCATCGTGAAGACTGTACTAACACTGTCCCATTGTGATCAAAGGTAGTTAAAAGCCATCCATTGAAAATGAGTTTTAAAACTATTCAATTCAATGCTAACTAAGGCTATCGTGAGTCTATTCAGAAACTTAAAATGTACAGATTGGTCATTCTATTGTTATTCAGAAACACATTATAATGAGGTCTCCATATTATAATCAATATAGCTTTTAACTACCTACATCTGAGTTCCCTGCAGGTGCCTTTAAACAGGTTGCGATGGTGAGTGTGTGTAAAACTCTTATAGAATTGAATATCTGTAGCTGATTTGGTGAAACCCAATATTTCTTTCCAAATTGAACAACTCATTTTAAATATACATTATTAGAATATTCATACAAGAAAAGTTGATGTTCATCCAAGTACTGTTTTACAAATACATTCTTAAACTACAGTGTGACTAAATATTTTTGAGGAGTCTCTGTGACTTATGTCAGTCAAAGAACAGTACTACCACTACAATAAAAAAATGTATATACCATATGTCATGTAATGGAAATGCATAATCCTCATTTCAATACTACATATCAACAGGACCCATATGTGCACTTTTAAAAGATAACAATTTGGGCGTTTTGGTACTTAGGAAAGGAAGAAACATGTCTAATTATGTTGTGAATTGGACTTGGTTGAATATAGTAATTGGAAAACTGTGCGCTTATTTCAGGTACTTAGACAGGTAAATGGGCCTCTTTGAATATAGGGCCCATTGTGTCTCTCAAATAAACAGTATCATAAAACAATTAAATCACTCAAGAAATTAAGTTTTGGTTTAGTGAATCTCTCTGTATTAAGATTTGCACAAGTTATCCAGGATGTAATCTACAGCAAAAGTAGACCAGGTTATAATGGTTTACCTAAGTAAGTGTGTGTGTGTGTGTGTGTGTGTGTGTGTGTGTGTGTGTGGAGAAAGAGTGAGGTGGTTTTATAGCTCACCCATTGAGACAGTATCTTCACACTGCAGTAAAGGTTCCCTTGAGTGACTATGATAAATAACTATCACAGTATCATGCTATGTTGTACTGTATATAAAGCAGACTGATGTAGATTTAGCCAAAGTTAAACAAAACTAAGCCATTCAACTTCATGGATAATTCATTGTTTTTTTTTTTTTTTTTTTTTTTTTTTAAACCAGATAAAAACAAAGTTGCAACTCTTGCAAAATGTGTAATGCTGTTAAAATAAAACATGTTTCATTCTAAATGATCCTCCATGCCCTATGTCGTACTGTGATGCCTTGTACAATCAGCAGCCAGAAAAGAAAAACTCTTTGACACAAATGGAGCATTAATACAAAAATAACTAATTGAATTGCAAACTCAGTGTCAAGTGTAATTCCACAAAGAGCTTATTAGGGAAATATGAGGGCAAGGCAATTCAATAACATGGTAAAAAATACATACCACTTGAAAATAAAATAAAAAATTGTGCATTTACAATGTTGATTATTCATATTATGGGTTTTTAAAAATAATTTACATACATTTAAAGTGTAAGTTGTGAACAGGTCTTAAGCCATAGGGCATTTTTCTTGAATTGGTTATTTTTCACAAATTGTATAAATTATTTTAGTTACACACAGAGAGAGAGAGAGAGAGAGAGAGAGAGAGAGAGAGAGAGAGGAGAGAGAGAGAGAGAGAGAGAGAGAGAGAGAGAGAGAGAGAGAGAGAGAGAGAGAGAGAGAGAATTTGAGATTTTAAATACATTTTAGTATTTGAGGATATAGTCAATATGCACAAAAACACTTGTATTATACAATGTATTATATAATTTCTAAAATATGTTTAAAATATGTTGCACAATGTGTATGTTTTATTTGTAAACTTTGGGTTTACTGTGAACCTTAATAGGTCTGATCTAGCTGGTCTAAAAAACAACAACAACAACCAAACAAACACAGAAAGCATTGCATCACCACCTGAGCACCAACCCTAATACAAGGTTCGGTTGTGTAAGAAAAGTCCCAGTTTCACAGCAAACTGAACAAACCGTCAGTGGTCCTATATGTTATTCAATGTATTCTGCTCTTGTGCGTGTTTCTTTGTTTTATCCGGCAGGAATGATACCATATACTACTAAACGAGAACCTTAAATAATACATATTGTTGTTTTCAAAACAACATTATATTTAAAAGATAAGTAATGTAACTTATTAAGCAAATCTGTTGACGGAAACGATCATTTAATAACAATTTTAAAAATGGGAAATAGTTTAGAGGCTGAAATACTGTGAACGGTAAGATGTCGAGATACCTGTTCCAAATCCCCTTTCAGGTGATGCAATAAACTTACATTATTGGCTCTTGTATTTTGTCTGTGATGACCAACTTGGATACAGCATACACTAGTGTATAGTTTGTATATTACTAACGCACAGGAATACATGTGGAATGTGTGAAAAATAAAAAAAAAATAACATTATTAATAAATAAAACGATACGTATTGCATGAATACGCTGTAATATATTTCAATTTCGATTTTATGAATCAGTGGCTTGATATCTGCGAGCAATTCTATGTAACTGACACTGCGGATCAACCATCATTATTAAAAAAAAAAAAAAACGTCCCTACAACACAACAATTCAATCTAACAGTGACTGCAAAGGAACTGTGCCATACCAGCACCTCCTGAAACTGAACCCCCAGTAAATACATCTTGCATCCACCTTGGATATAGGCTTAGTTCTTTAGCCCCCTTACCTCCAGATTTGCCCCAGTTGCAGGATGTGGATGACTGACTGCAAGAGCCAGATGCAAAGGGAACAAGATGCAGTTCTAGTCTTGCTAGTTGTGGTGCTGCTGTTGCTGCTGTTAGTTGTGGCGTTGCTCTTGCTGGCTGTAGAAGCCTGTCTTTGTGGTGTTGAAAGACGGGCATCCATGTCTCCATGTGCGGCAGAGCCGCTGACCAGCTTCCCATCCACATGAGAGTCATTGGCAGCACCAGCAGTTTCTGCGCTCTCCTCGGTGCTGAAATCATGTACGAACCACCTAAAGCTGAAGACCTGCACAGAAAACGAACCGAGCACCACGAAAAACAGAGTGAGTCCGAACCACCAGTACTGGCCGCGGAGGTAATAGTCTACGGAGAGCCAAACATCTGTGCCCACGTCGGCAAAATAAACGGTCACCGCGGCGAGAATCCAGAGACAGTCCCACACCGAGTAGTTCTGTTGCTCCCTGCCCAGACGAAGGCACAGGGAAGAGGAGCCACAACAGTGGGACTCCACATCCACGTAGTCCACCTCCCCGGTTCCCGAATCCGGCTGAGATCCTTGGGCTAATCCCTGCACCGAGCCTGAATGGTCAGAGTTTTGCAAGGGAGTAAAAGCCACGTCGCTTTTCTTCATCTTTAACACTCCATCCGACTTAGCGGCCATTATAGTAACCCTCCCGTTATCTGACTGACACCGTCTTTTTCCTTCTTCTTTTCTCTCCTCCAGCTCATTTATCTTTCTGTCTCTGTACCAGTGCATAGAAACTGGACTAGGCGACCTCCTCTTCCGCCAGCTGCAGCGCCGCCTGCTCACAACAAAGCAACACTTCCTCTCAGCAGCGGGTACAAACATATGTTCTACCAGGGCGCACATTGAAATCATTATATAATTGCGTTACTGTTCAATGATTTATTGGAGTTATGCGTGCTCTTTGGAGTTGTGGACCGTGGAGCAGTAGACACCTTATACCCCCCTCTCCCAAACACCCAAAACAAACTAAAATAAATAAATAGGAAAGCATGTTAATTCCATATAGAAGTGGAAAAAAATAATACATGTAGACACTGGATTTTACATGAATTAGTTTAAAAACACAAATTAAAAATGTTTTATTTGGGAATAATATTTATAATTGAAATTATGAATGTCAAAGTAAATATAATAATACCAAAAAAAAAAAAAAAAAAAAAAAAAAACACGGAGAGAAATAAGATCTGATCTATAGTGATTTTAATGGTATTAATGTTTGTATTGTAATATTAATGTTGTTAAACATTAAATATTATTAAATAGATTCCAGTACCCATGAAGAAAAAAAGTAATTATGATCTACATTTATCTTATGGAATAGAATTGCATAATAAAACAAAACAAAATGGGACAGGTGACTTAAAACATGCAGTACCTGTTAGTTTCATTGGCATAAAACCTAGTCAGTATGCAGAACAGTGTGGTGATTTAAGTTCACCACAATTCAAATTGAATCAAACAATTCAAGGGAAATCTAAATACACAGTGCCACAACACAAAGAAAGCACTGGCCAAATGTTTGTTGTTTTAATGTTTTAATATAATTACATTTTTCTTTCCTACTGTACAGATATCAGGATTTGAACAATTTTGAAAGCCTCCCCTGTACCAGCGATGATATCGGGGGGGGGGGGGGGGGGGGGGGGGGGGGGACAGGTAACAATTCCACAATTAGCAATTAACAGTCCCGGTGCACAAAACTGATCTCAAAACCCGGGGCTGTGTTGTGCGTCTAGGCAGTGAAGTGAGGGTAGTGCTCTGATGGCTTTAGTGCTGGCTCTGTGGTGGCAGATCCCGTTTCTTAATCCTCCTTTGCAAAACACAACAAAACACAAAAATATACAGCACTCTGGCGTGTTAAATACCCCGCATTGAATATATTGGAAAAAATACATAAGGCAAAATATGTTGTGATATATTTATAGCTACATCTATGTGAATGCACATTTACCCCAATTGGTGTGACTAAAACCTGTCCGGTAGCGTCTGATACTGTCTGGTACTGTCCGATACACTTTCAATCCCGTCCGAAACCATCTGGTACACTTTTAGTCCTGTTCGATACACTTTTATTCCCGTCCGATACCGTCTGATAACTTTTAGTCCCGCCCGATACTGTCTGATACACTTTTAGTCCTGTTCGATACACTTTTAGTCCTGTCTGATGCACTTTTAGTCCTGTTCGATACACTTTTAGTCCTGTCTGATGCACTTTTAGTCCTGTTCGATACACTTTTAGTCCTGCCCGATACTGTCTGATGCACTTTTAGTCCTGTCTGATATTGTCCAATACACCTATTGTCCTTCCCGGTACCGTACACCTTAAGTCCCGATAAATGTGACAGTGTTTGTAACCTACTGCTATTTTTATTTTCTGTTGGTATGAGTAAGAGATATAAGTAAGACTTTCTTTGCAAATGCAATTAAAAACTTCAGATTCAGAATTATGTCCACATCTTGCGTTTCGACCCACTGGAGTCCATTAATATGTCTGAAAGCTTCTCATCCCTTTTTGACTGATTGATCTCGTTTAAACTCTGTAGAGACTAGGGTATAAGTTTCTATGCCTCTTTTAATCCCGTATTTCATTGTACCTGTTCTTCCATTTATTCTATTCCTGTCTTTGCTGTCAGTATAACTACATTTGTGTGTGTGTGTGTGCGTGTGTGTGTGTGTGTGTGTGTGTGTGTGTGTGTGTTTCTTTGTGACCTAGCGTCACAATTAATTGGAGGTTATTGCGGACATACATTGTGACACCAGCATAACTGTGTTTATAGCGGGAGACTACTGACTATTACTAATACTATTAGGTTTTAGCCTAGGTTAGGGTTAGGGTTAGGGTTACAGATAAGTAGGTTCATCTACTCTCATTCAGAATCTTGAACAGCTCCTGTTCACAACGTTCCTACATCGAGTTCTGCCACTGCAAAAACTAGGCTATGCAAAATAAAATAAATAATCTATTATATATATATATATATATATATATATATATATATATATATATATATATATATATATATATATATATATATATATATATATATATATATATATATATCTGCTATTATTATTAATATGTTTCGTATGTGTACCGGACAGGACTAAAAGTGCATTGGACGGGATTAAAAATGTGTATCGGACAGTACCGGACAGGTTTTAATCACAACAACTACAATAATTTTTTTCATGAGGAGAAATTGTTATTTTTCTGCCTTGAACTTCTTTTCTAACAGGGACAACATGTCTCAGTTTAACATTGATAATTCGATCTACACCAGTTGTCCACCACTGTGTGCTTCTTTCTAAAATACTTACAATTGCATTTTTTCTTTTGATCCGTCAGAAACAAAATACAAATTAAGACATGTTTGCAATTTTTCCATCTCTCAGAAGAACAATTTAACTTATTTTTGGCCTGAGTGTCTTTTAAAAAAAGCTCACCGTGGTTCAATAATACAACTTGTAAGATGAAATATGAGGGTCGTAAAATAGAACAGAGATGGTGCGAATCTAAACTGCACGTTCATTACATCGCATGGAAGGGCCGCCTGGTTAAATATAGGTAGGCTCTGGCATTGTCTAGATCATCATATTATTCTAATTTAATTGAAACAAATAAAAATAATCCTAGATTTCTTTTTGCTTCCCTAGATAAATGAACTAATCCTTCCCCTAATAGTCCTACCCATGACACTGGCTCCTCTCACAGCTGCAATCACTTCTTACATTTCTTAAAAAAAATTAAATACTAGACATCAGAAATGAAAATCCAGAGACACCTTCTATTAAGGAGGACGCCAGCAGAATTTTACCAAATACATGTATTAAGGCTACTAGGGGAGCGCTTTCTTTGATTACCTTACAGGCACTGACAGAGCTAATTCGACATGAGAGCTACTACATGCTCTCTTGATCCTATTCCTACATAACAATTAAAATATGTTCTTGGTGTTATTAATACCCACATTAAAAACATTATAAGTGGTTCACTTTCCTCCAGTATAGTTTCCTCAGCAGTTAAGGTAGCTGTGGTAAAGCCTATGCTTAAGAAACACAATTTGGACCCTCAATAACTATAGGCCAATCTCCAACCTACCATTCTTAGATAAGGTTCTAGACAGAGTTGTTGCAATTCAATTACAAAAAATTCGAACTCTTACTGGCACATTCGAGAAGTTTCAGTCTGTTTTTCATGCTGCACATAGCACGAAACAACCCTTGTCAGAGTTGTGAATGATTTGCTGATAAGCTCTAACTCAGGCTTTCCATCAGTATTAATTCTTCTTGATCCAAGTGCTGCCTTTGATATTGTAGACCATTCCATCCTACTGAGTCATCTTGAAAGCACAGTAGGACTGTCTGGCCTGGTCCTATCCTGGTTCAAATCTTATCTTTCTGATCATCTCTATTGGGGAGGTAAAATCGGATTGTCGGAAGATGTCTGTGGTGTTCAACAGAGCTCCATTCTAGGTCCCTTACTGTTTTCGTTATGTATGTTACCGTTAGGTGACATTTTCCGCAGATATGGAGTGAACTTCCATTTCTATGCTGATGATACCCAGCTATATTTGTCCCTAAAGCCAAGAATTTCTTCTGCCGGGTGTTATTAGCTACTTGACTTACAGACATCAAGCATCGGATGTCACAGAATGTTGTAATGTTGAATTCAGATAAAGCAGAGGTTATGCTAGTGGGATCACAGAACCAACTAAAAGCAAGTGTGGGATTACATGAGCTCAACCCCTGCAGTCTAGAAATAAAGAGTTTGGGGGTCATCTTTGATCCTGATCTATCATTTGATACTCATATTAGGGAAGTTACTGACATATCTTTTTACCATTTCTGAAATACAGCCAAAAACTTAGACCAATTATTTCTGTATCTGATACCGAGAGACTAATGCATGCCTTTGTTTTATCTAGGATAGATTATTGTAATGCACTTTTTTCTGGTGCCACAAAATATGTGGTGTCCCGCTTGTAGCTTGTTCAGAATACCACTGCTAGAATTCTGACTAAAACCAGGAAAAGTGAACATATTTCCAGTCTTGACCTCTTTACACAGGCTCCCTGTGCAGTATAGAATTGATTTTAAAACTTTTCTTTTAACCTACAAGGCCCTGAATGGATTAGCACATAGTTATTTGCACAAGCTAATGACTCTGTACCTTCCAAACCGAACTCTGAGATCAGAGGATGCAGAGCTGCTGGTTATTCCTAGGGTCAGCAAATTATGGAATGCTCTGCCTTCATTTGTCAGGGAAGCTGGGACCATTACAGTTTTCAAGTCAAGCCTAAAAACACACTTTTATAAAATGGCTTTCTTATCTTAGTGGATTTTAATGTAAGTTTAAAATTGCTGCTTTTGTATTGTTATGTGTATACTGTTATTTAAATGGTCCGACTGTGGCAGTTGTACTTGTGACATGCTATACAAATGTATTGCGGTTTGTTGTTTTTTCTTTGCTATGGACTGTACAGTGCTTTGCTGAACTTTTGTATAAAAATTTTTTCGCGATATTATATATATATATATTATATATATATATATATATATATATATAATAGTAACATATAGGTGGCTAAAAAAATGTTTACTTTTTGGTATCACTAACTTTATAACCAAATGTTTTACTTATGGTTATTGACAACTATATAAAGCAATGGGGTATTATTTTAAACTGGTGTTTGCAATGAACAGCTATTATTTCTATGTGGTATCCTATTTTTGTTGCAACAGTTTGGGGAGGGGTTGAAGTGAATGTAACAAGGCATTCTGTGTGGGTTCCATTATGATCATAGGTACAGCGGCTTGCGAACGTATTGACCCCCCTTGGCATTTTTCCTATTTTGTTGCCTTACAACCTGGAATTAAAATGGATTTTTATTTGGATTTCATGTAATGGACATACACAAAATAGTCCAAATTGGTGAAGTGAAATGAAAAAAATAACTTGTTACAAAAAATTCTAAAAAATAAATAACAGAAAAGTGGTGCGTGCATATGTATTCACCCCCTTTGCTATTAAGCCGCTAAATAAGATCTAAATAAGATACCTTCAGAAGTCACATAATTAAATAAAGTCCACCTGTGTGCAATCTAAGTGTCACATGATCTGTCACATGATCTTAGTATATATACACCTGTTCTGAAAGGCCCCAGAGTCTGCAACACCACTAAGCAAGGGGCACCACCAAGCAAGCTTCACCATGAAGACCAAGGTGCTCTCCAAACAGGTCAGGGACAAAGTTGTGGAGAAGTATAGATCAGAGTTGGGTTATAAAAAAAATATCCAAAACTTTGACCATCCTACAGAGCACCATTAAAGCCATTATTACAAAATGGAAAGAATATGGCACCACAACAAACCTGGCAAGAGAGGGACACCCACTAAAACTCATGTACCAGGCAAGGAGGGCATTAATCAGAGAGGCAACAAAGAGACCAAAGATAACCCTAAAGGAGCTGCAAAGCTCCACAGCAGAGATTGGAGTATCTGTCCATAGGACCACTTTAAGCCGTACACTCCACTGAGCTGGGCTTTATGGAAGAGTGGCCAGAAAAAAGCCATTGCTTAAAGAAAAAAATAAGCAAACTCGTTTGGTGTTTGCCAAAAGGCATGTTGGAGACTCCCCAAACATATGGAAGAAGGTACTCTGGTCAGATGAGACTAAAATTGAGCTTTTTGGCCATCAAAGAAAACGCTATGTCTGGTGCAAACCCAACACCTCTCATCGCCCCGAGAACACCATCCCCACAGTGAAGCATGGTGGTGGCAGCATCATGTTGTGGGGATGTTTTTAATTGGCAGGGACTGGGAAACTGGTCAGAATTGAAGAAATGATGGATGGTGCTAAATACAGGGAAATTCTTGAGGGAAACCTGTTTCAGTCTTCCAGAGATTTGAGACTGGGACGGAGGTTCACCTTCCAGCAGGACAATGACCCTAAGCATACTGCTAAAGCAACACTCGAGTGGTTTAAGGGGAAACATTTAAATGTCTTGGAATCGCCTAGTCAAAGCCCAGACCTCAATCCAATTGAGAATCTGTGGTATGACTTAAAGATTGCTGTACACCAGCGGAACCCATCCAACTTGAAGGAGCTGGAGCAGTTTTGCCTTGAAGAATGGGTAAAAATCCCAGTGGCTAGATGTGCCAAGCTTATAGATACATACCCCAAGAGACTTGAAGCTGTAATTGCTGCAAAAGGTGGCTCTACAAAGTGTTGACTTTGGGGGGGGGGGGGGGGGGGGTGAATAGTTATGCATGCTGAAGTTTTCTGTTTTTTTGTCTTGTTTCTTGTTTGTTTCACAATATAAAATATTTTGCATCTTTAAAGTGGTAGGCATGTTGTGTAAATCAAATGATACAAACCCCCAAAAAATCCATTTTAATTCCATGTTGTAAGGCAAATAGGAAAAATGCCAAGGGGGTCAATACTTTCGCAAGCCACTGTACCTCTTTGTTCACCCCATATGGTTATTGACAGCTATATAAGTCAATGCAGTGTATTGTCTTCAACGCTGCGATCTCCCTGTAAGGATGTGACCTCTCCCCTGTGATGAGGTGCACTTATGTGATTTTGTACAGAGTACCATACAGTCCCTCTTCGACTGTATATCATTCTCAAATGCAATATGCAATTCACATATCAGCAACATTTTTAATTCAAATAAAATGTAAAAAAATACTTTATCAGTTTATTAAATCATAGTTTTAAAAGTTTTCACGAAAAGGAATTGTATTTCTTTCTTACAAAAAGACTTACCAGATCATACTATACAATGGTTCATGATTCTGACTCAAACTGTAATCACATTATCAAAACACAGGAACATCATCATTTAAATTAGATTCACACAACCACTAGATTGGACCTGCAGTACATTCTCAGAGAAAAAAAAAAGTTTATAAGCCCTTTGTTGAATCAATATCCTCTATCCCATGAGCAAAACAATGTTAGTTATTTAAAAATACAAATTAAAATTCTTATCAAAGTACAAAATAGAAAGAAAAAAAAAACACTTTAACCTTTCATCACAACTGTTATACCATTACAATAAGCAGAACACGATTATTATTACTAACAGCAGCTTTTATCCTGAGATTTGGGTGATGCACACTTTTCCAACTCTGCTTTTTACCCGCTGTCTGTTGAGTTTCCCATAAGGGTTTCTGTAAAAAAAAAAAAGGAAAAAAAAAAAAAACCGGAATTACAACAGGTCCGTCTACTGTTACTCTTATAATCATTTTTCATGTACTGTTTTACAAAAAAATTTCTGGAGGTAAAGACTTAGACATGTGACTAAAGGAACAGGGGTAGGTGTCTTTCGGTGAATACTAAATAATATATATATATATATATATATATATATATATATATATATATATATATATATATATATATATATATATATATATATATATGAGAGAGAGATAGAGAGAGTGAGAGTGTTTGCAAAAACATAGATAAGAAAATCAGCTGAAATGCATTTCCCCAAAAGTCTTACAAGCTGGTTTTCAAGTAGCATTATATTGTTTTACTACTTTGGAAACTATGCATTGATTAAAAATATTTAAATTAATGAAGCCCTCAATTCTATCTGATGCACTGAAAACCTATTTTCAAAAGGAGACAAAATACTCATGTCTAGTGAAAAAAATACAGGGGGATGATAGGACTCATCTATGTTTATAGCTTAAAGGTTTATTATATACTGCAGCTTTTCAACAACAGTGGAACTCAAAGGTAAAACATTTGTCTTCCATTTCTCTTGTTGTTCTTTATTATATAAGGTTGTTGATTAGTCTGAAATCCAACGTACCAATTGTAGCAAGAATTATAGACCACATTAGGATTATAAAATAACTCTTTCTTTACATATCATTTAAATTATATTGTGGGAGTGTATATTTAAAATATTATTTTGTAAAATAAAATGATTGGGGATTTGAAATACTGCATTTACATAAAAGATGAGACAGATGTGTGCAAGCGTGCATGACAGCTTTCCTTATCCTTATAACTTGTTTGTTATTTTGAAAATAATTGTTCTTTCATTTATGTTGATCAAAGCAGCAGAAAAAAATAACTTGCTTATTTTGGAAATAATGACATATACAGTACAATGACTGGCCAACAATGTGGCAAAATGTAGGCAAAAATGTGAAATATCCTAGTTTGAAATGTATATATGTGTCCAGTTATTTATGTAGTAATCATGTGATCCACAGCACCAATATAAACTGAGCTGTGTACAACTTTTTTTTTTTTTTTTTTTTAGCAACAATAGTGAAAACAGGAGGATATCAGGCACTATGTGCCATGGGATCGTCCCTCAAAGCAGTGGCTGCATTGAACAGCATGTCCACCAGGACAAGGTGTTCTAGGAATGCCAACATTTGTTGAAAAACAACACCAGAAAGCACAACTCAGAAGAAAATAAAGCCTGCAGCTTTTTTGCAGTAGTTCCAATCACAGAAACCTCACAATAAGACACACTTATTACTACTCAAACAATTTGCCGGGAGCCGCGCTGTTATATTATCTGAACCCCTCCGGGATTGTCAAGATAAAGTTGTTTGTTCGCCATGGGAGCCTTCAATGCATAAGAGGGCTCCTGGTGAAGTACATCAAAAACCTATTTGATGTTATTCTTTAAGGATGAGTGCAGGATTTACAGTATTGTATGTGTCACTATTCAGTTGTCATACTGAGACAAAACTTGTTCCATTGCTTTACTGTCTTTCTAATGCCACTGGTACACTATTATTGTATGAAGGGTATCCCACAGGATAACAGAATAAACATATTAAACATAAACATGCCCATATCCATTTTTTAACTACTTTTTTTTAACCCAGCGTGTAAAATGAGCTTTGCATACCTGCTGCATGGGAAAACATAGGTTGTCTCTGAGGATGTTGGTGTGATTTCAACCTTTTCCAGAAACCATCCACTTCCTGTGCAGAATAATATATCACATAGTCAATTTGCAATAAGAAAGACAACCCTGCGATGGTACATTAGGCAAATACTGTATGTGGCTTGCATTTAAGCAGCTAGTTTACAGTATTCATTTTTATTTATTTATTTATTTTTGCTTTCACACATGGTCACCTTATCCTTTTTGTTCTGAAGACGTTCAGCAATATGCTTGTATATACAGTACAGTGATTTCATTAGCCTGCAGTTCCTACTCCTGAGGGTGATTAGCATAAAAAAGCAAAAGATAAACACTCTATAGTCCAGTAGCATGTGACTGCAAATATATGTACAGTGTGTGGCGGCAGTGCAGCCTAGTGGTTAAAGCAGGGAATTAGCAGCCGAGACATCATTCTTTATCCGAACGCACACATTGTCCCCTGCCCTATCCATACAAATGTTTACCATGGTTTACCATGATAAACGCATATCTAAGGGTAGGAAGCACAGTGAAATAAAAGAGGTATATTATAGTAAAGAATGGTCAAATCTGTGGCCAAATATTGTAAATGCATAACACAACACCATGACTTGCATGGGGAAACACCATCAGCTCAATTGAATTGTACACTGGGATATCTGTAATCATTATCTGAACTCTTTCTTAGCTGTTTCTTGAAGGTGTGTATGCCAGGGATTTACAGTACTTCATAATATTAAGAATTTTAACATACTGACCAAGTCTTTTTCCATCATGGCCAATCTCAATTTTGTACAGCCGTCCGACTGATCTTGTTTTAATTTTAAAAGTATCAGTCTGTAGGTCAAAAATATGAAATTAAAAACAAATACAGGACAATTATGAATAAACATGATTATCAACTGTCTTGTACATATAACAGCATCAAAACTCATCTATAATAAACATGATTAGAAATATTAGAAATATTTTAAAGAAGTGATTGACAAATTCATTAATAGCTTGAAAAAAAGAAAATGAAACACATTTTTACCATAATATGTAAGTGCATCTTTGTAAAGAAATGCCCTTTAGAGTAAAGTCACATACTGTACAAACTGAAGAGCTAATGTCTTAAAATGTACATAAACACAGGACTAGTCATTTTCTCTCTTTGTGCATTTAATGTAGTCTTCAGCACACATGTTCCTAATTGTTGTGTAAAATGAACAATGTATCCTTGATTAAAATAAAATATAAAAGATGTATGTGGAACACAAAAGTGTATAAAGACATTGACATTACCTGGCCTTTTTCAAAAGGATTCTGCCTCTCTAGTGGTTTAGTCAGTGCAACTGATTCTGAGACACCTTTGTCACCAAACAATATGATATGAACATTGGCATCTGTCCCAGCTCTCTGCACATTTCCTGTGTAAACCCTGACTAACAGTTTAGTCCAATCTTCCCTGTCATGTGTGTAGTTGTCTGAACGGTTCTCCACCAGGGTTCCTTTGGGTTGCTCCTTCTCACTCATGTTAACAACAGTGGATAATGGAACTTCTTTTGTTAATGGTAGTTTGTTAGCATCAATATAAAACTCCCTTAAAAGAAAAAGAAAAAGTTTCAGAGAAGCAGTTTTCTTACTATTTTCTCTTTCTGTATCTCGTATATAAGCTACTATAAGTTAATATTACAGTAGGTTAGTTTCTTTTTAAATGTGAATGTGCTTGGGTTTTTAAAACAAACAAGAACTAATTTGAAAAGAAAAGGAAGGAGGATGGAACATTGAAGGTTTGCCCTACAATAGTTAGTGTGATTACTTACTAAGGGTTAGTCATTACACATCTTTGAAGCTGTCTAGGCTCTCTTGGTAGTGACTAATAGATACAGTATGCTGTGGGCACAGTTGTCAGTCAAGTAACATCTGATTTATTTCTGAAAACATCTTTATTTTTATATACACAGAAGCTTTTGTTGGTCTAGAATTCTAGCCTTCTTTGAATTTGGTCTAGAATTCTAGCCTTCTTTGAATTTCTAGCCTTCCATTTCAAACTGCTTGAAAACACCACCCTTTCCCTTTCCTACATAAAAAGTCTTAAGAATGTGCTGCTTTGCAGAAATATCAAAAATTAAAAGGCTGTAAGTGATGTTCATAGAAACTGGACATTTCAAAATCCCAACTGCAAAATTTGAAGCCAAATATGGCCACCAGTCATATTTGATCAGATCAGAATCTAACCAGCCAACTCAATACAAATTAAACAAATTCACTGAGTGGTTTCGGTGCAATTGATGAGGTTAAAGTCAAGGTTACTCAACACATTTTGTAGCGTTGTTATAGTTTCAAGTCAATACAAAAATATAGTCCCTGAGATACAGGGACAGCAATATATGAAACATCAACCAGATAGGATTGCTTCTCATCAAAACCCTTTGCGTTGGTTATTAGATTGGTTTTGCTCCTTTTCCTGCTGTGATGCTAAGTGTTCGTTTAGAAACTGGACACTTATTGGACAGCTGCATTGGGTTCAGCACATTTTTTAATACTTTTTAATACTGTGATACACTGCCGACGGGTACACAAATGGAGCATCCCTTTGGATGCATAGTCGATGAGTTAAGGAAGTCATTTGCATTGCTGAATTTTCTTCACCACATATCATTATAGCATATTAATATTTTATGATTACAATGTCAGGCTTTAAATATGACCTGTTTATGACATTTCCATTTTGTACTGTTTCTATACATTGTTTTAAAAAGTTTTCAATGTTCTCTTCTCCAATAAAGACTTGGGCTAGGATTATCTGATGTGTCACTCTTACTGGTGAGTTTCCAATTGGAAATGTGATTGGATGTTAATTATTGGAAATACAAGCATAATCTACCACCAACAGAGCTACTGTCATTATACATATGCTCTAACAACAAATTAAAGCCAGTTATATTGCTTGAAGCCTCATTTTTGGACACCTCAATAAAAATGAGACCACTTTTTAAACAAAATCACTAATTTACAGATTATGGTACCCCAATATTCATTCAGCAATTGAATGATCTCTGCACTGAAATCCAGCCTAAGATCTAATATATTACTGAACAAGGAATGATAAGTTACACCACAACAGGAAGCTGTCAAAATGAACTCACTATTTTTAACAAAATTGCTACTAGAACTTTATAACTTCATAGCTTATGTAAGGGAAATAAGCAATACTTGAAATGTACTATCCTTCAAATCCTATACTTGCATGAACTCCATATACTTCCAGTAATATTTGTCAGTAATAAGATTGCTTTCAGTAGTGCTAGAAACAGTAAAAAAAAAAAAAGATTAAAAAACTTAATGAGATATATTTCTTAAAATATCGCCCACTTTTGTATTCCACAGTAAGCAAACCTTTCATGTTGAAGTAAAACCATGCACTCACCATAAACATTACAATAGATACTTACTCATTCACTTTAAAAACATAGACATGCTTTGTTTTTGTTGCTTCCCTCAGCTGTACTTCTTTTATATTTACTGAAAGACCTTAACAAACAAAAACAATCACTAGTTAACCAGCACAGAATATACACTGATATAAAAATACTGAACATTATATAGGGTGATTTGTTTATTTGAAAGCTATGTGCTATTTAGATCAGTTTTGAAATATATATATATATATATATATATATATATATATATATATATATATATATATATATATACACAGCAATATTATGAGCAATGGTCAATTATGTGGGCCCCATAGGATATAACCAATATTCCTTGCTGTTTCTAGGTCTTTTAAGAATGCTGAAAATAAAATTCAGATGCTTACTCTTTTTACTGCTAATGGATAGCACAATACTGTTTAGCTCCCCCAGCTGCACAGCACCTACTTCAAAAGTAAATTCCTGAAAATAAGTAAATACATATTAAAAAATAAAGTTCTGCTTTGATTAAGTCTGTATTGCTGTACAAACATTATATAATATAAAGGAAACAAGCAGGCATCAATGAAGAAAACTGCAAACCATCTTCTGTTTATTAATACAGCATTAAGAATGACAAATGGATAAGCCTATTTTTAATTTCAAGCTAATTGTTAAAAAGCATATTATGTACATTAATATTCAAGTGTGTCTGGAATTTACTAATTTCACTCTCACACCACCTATCCTCAAAGTCTTGTAGTCTAGGGGGGTGAATATACAGGCCAGAACAGCTGCTGGGAAGGTGGAATGCACCAGGACTTCCTAAAGTGAGAACATTTTGTCTTTAAATAAAACAAAAAGTTACATTGAGATTTATAAAGGACTGTGAACATGCTGGCTTGATGCCAGGAGTGAGTAGCACACACAGATAGCACTGGGGTAAGTGAAAGCTTTGGTGCAGTTTAATTATAAATGAAATCTTTCCTCAAAAGACACTCGTACACAAAACAAATGGCACGATGGCCAAAACAACCAGACATGTAACTAAATGTAGTCTAACTAGAACACAAGTAGCAGTTGTTATTTTCTAGGTCTCTCTCTCCCCTAAGGAACTTCTCAATCTTCACTGGATCCTGGAGGAGCCATAACCCCTGCCTGGACACTCACAGTGGCAATTACCCTGCCTTCACTCGTCTGCTAATCAGAGCTTGCTTTACGAAACTGCACCTCTCTCTGCACTCTCTCTCTCTCTCTCTCTCTCTCTCTCTCTCTCTCTCTCTCTCTCTCTCTCTCTCAACCCAGAATGATTCATGCCTCTCTATATATATACAGCTGTGCCAGGACTCAATTGATAATTAATCATTCACTTGAATCCCGGCACGCAATCCCCCATGACTAAATACAAATATACATTTAAAATCACCTGTGCTACATAAACCACACTTTGTGCATGACAACACACATACAGATAAACACAAAGTATGCATTATCCAAAAAGGGCTTTTTCCTTCATCAATGAGAGAAGGTAATGTAGAAGTAAGAGACTAATTTGATTACTAGTACCACCTTCAACCTGGGCCCCAGCTTCTGGAAAGATTGTCACATAAGTACAATATGCAATAGGAAATGCTGAATAACATTGTCCCGTGGCTTACCTTTACACCCTCCTTTTGCTCATGTGTGTTTAGAGGCCAGAGAAGTGGCCTGTCTCCAGTGTCCCCATGCCTGCCATAAACACAGAGTGAGACCTGAGCTGGGCTGCTTTTATTGAAGAAATCACTGGAGAACACTGTTACGTGATACGCAAGGACTGCAAAAGAGAGGAAAAAAATAAATCTGTTCAAATATATACTTATTTTTATTTTTATGTGTTTATCTGGGACAGTGTATTGCAACCCAAAATCCCACAGAGTCCTTATGTAAGTGAGAGCATATAATTTAACAGAGTCACAAAAAAACACAGTTGCATTTTTCTAGATTTTTTTATGAGGCTAGGGGCACTGGGTGATAATTGAGAATCCACCCAGGCAGATTACCTAATTTATGATTTAGGGGGATGGGGAAGACAATCACTATATAAGTTTCTAATAGCAGTTTGCATTTTCTTTGTGGCAGTGACCAATCATGCTTAATTTACACTTCATCAATAAACAGACATAGTGGAATGTCAGCTACTTCAAGAACTCATCATCCTGCCATTTAGTAATTTATATACTGTACATGATATATTAATGTGGGTGGGAGTGGTGCCATCTCAAACAGCTTTGGAACACTCTCTTTGTGTGGACTGCCTGTATTTTAGTTTAGTTTAGTTATTAATAAGACAATGTGTACTACTGTAGCTGAGGGTGGCATGTACTGAATTTGGGTAAAGCTGTATTGTTTAGATTGCAAATTATATCAATGCATTGATGTTTGGATATAGTTTTAGTGGAAACGCATATATCTTTTTATTGGCTATTTACATTCACAGCAATTAGAAGTAAAATGCTGGTTCACTTAATCTGTACCTTTTATGCCACCAATGTCCAAATGCCAAGGATCACAAATAAATACTGCTACACACCCCCAACACTACAATTCCAATTTATTACTCAGCATTGTCTGACTGGCAAATAGCAGAAAATGTGCTATATACTGTTATGTCCTGATATAATAGCCATAGGCATACAGCAAAACAGTGTCTGAACTTTGCTCTTAGATAGGATATCCACTAATGGAACGGTCTAGACTGTTGGTAAAGAAACTAACAACTATCTAGAAGAGTTCCACGACATTTAATTTATTTATCAGTATTATTCCTGTAACTTTAATAACTTTCTGATTGTAATATATGCACAATTAGCACAAATGCAGAGAGATATTTTATGGCTGGTGACATCATAAGATAGTCTATTACTATAAATAAAAAGGGTTGCTGTGTCCCGAAATCAGCTGCTGTACCAACAGCAATGAAAACTTAAACTAGCAAGCCAGCCAGATCAATAGGATGAGTTCCAAAAACACGTGAACTTCACCCCATGCCCATAATGAAGACACATTACAGAATACCTACCAGGCAGGGAAGGTTTTAACGGCCATTCCACTGGGATCTCAATCCATCTGTCTCCATTGGAACTTAAGGGAAGTGTTTCATTTACAGCACAGATGAATGAGTCTAGAGTGCGAGTATTCTGCATTCTAAAAGAGTGCAAAAAAACCTGTGTGGCACTATCTATTGGACTCCTCAGCCCCACTCGAACTTTATACAGCTCCCCCAGGTCTTCCTGAAGGTTAATCTAGAAAACAACACATAGACAATAATAAATAAGCAGCCGAGAAAGTGGTGTTCAAAGCCTTTTACAATTTTTAATGCCTGGTTTCTGGGGATAGAGCAGATGGTTTAGTTTAGGTAACAATGAGACTGTGAGCAGATGGAGCTTAACATCTTAGAAAAAACCTCATTATAAAACTACCACCATCTACCAATCAGGAAGTTATGTCAGAATATATTTAATGGAATATTTTGCTTATGATTACATGCCTAACTAAACATCAGCATGAGTTTAAATTTATTTACCATTCAGATACATGTGCCTACAAACAAACAAAACAAACATTGGAGATAAAGCCTTCTTAAATTATTCCAATATTGGAACAAGTTACCAGTCAATATTAAACACATCAAAGCCAGTTATTTAATCATTTACAGAAACTATGTGCTCGCTTAATGCAATGTTACAGTTAAGGTTTAATATTGTTTTATGATAGGGGAGTGTTTTTGGAAGGAAAAACAAGCAAGTGACAGAACCTAAAGTAGTACAAAGAAGATTTAAGCTCATTACAACTTCCATGTTTCAATTTCTTGAAGTAATTCTTAGTTTTCAGTGTTCTCATTGAAACTTATCAAATTGTATTACTAATTGATATTGCTGGCTCCATTTTTCAGACAGTATTTATAGATGATAACTTACTTCATAGGTTGTTGTTCTGCCATTGATTTGAGATTCACTTCTTTCCAAAGTGAGTGGCCTGGATTTCCCCCCTGTTCCATACAGTACCATTGCCATGTCCAGCACAGACAACAGAGTATTTCCTAATTCTTCTGTACTGGGTTTAATTAGGTGAATCCTCCAAATCCCATCTAAAGAATATGAAGCAGAACTTCAGTTTTGCAGCATTATGAATATGGTAGCATTAAACAACACTTCTCTATTATTAAAGGTATTTTTGAAACATACATCCCTGCCACCACTGTATATTTAAAAGAGCTATCAGTGGCTCTAAAAAATCGATCACCATGACCTACATACACATTTTGTGCTTTACATGTAAAAGCGTATGCAAGGAACATTGGACAGACAGACAGGTTCCTCTATAGCAGGGGTCTCCAACCCTGGTCCAGGAGAGCCACTATCCAGCAGGTTTTATAGCTGTCTTTATATCATCAGTGGCAAAAGATCTGGAACACCTGTTAATCTTGACTAATTAAGCCAATTATTGGTTCAATTAAGTAACAGAGATTGGTTGAAATGGAAACCAGCAGCCACAGTAGCTCTCCAGGACCAAGGTTGGAGACCCCTGCTCTATATATACCTCAATTTTGTTACTGATATGGAAAAGATATAAAAAGATTGATATTTTGTATAATGCGTGCTAAAAATGCTTAGTTTTTTAATACAATTGGAAAAAGGTTCTCCAGACAAAAAATTTTTACAGGCAATTACTTAGATGTTAGATATCAGATGACCTAATTTAATGAATTAGCCAAACAACACAGCACATTAGAAAATTACATATTTTGTTTTTCAAAAATATTTATTGCAGCCAAAGTGTGTGCATATACAGTACCAAAAAAAAAAAAAAAATCAACACTGCTTTTAAGCAAACAACATGGTTCTATTTTTCTGTTTTATAATGCAATGCAGGCTGTTTAATTTCAAATATATTTGTTACAATTACAAAGCAGTAATAACAGTAATACCAATCATTTTATATCTATCATGGGGGGGTTAGAGAAAGCAATCAAAATCTATGAAGAAATACTATGAAAGCTATACTTATCTGTAAGATACCTACCTGATGTAATTTGCTGGCTCCCAGGATGCAGTGCTGCCATGATGCTGTTCTCTTGAAAGGCTAATTAAAAAAATTAAACAATAAAGCATATTTTATAAAACAATGCTCATTTGAACAGGAAACTATTACATCAGAAAATAATACAAATACAGAAACTGGCAAGTAACCATCATTTTGAGTGTGTAATTCCTCCTTTGGGACCTGCTAATATCGCTCTTCAGTGTTATTTATTAAACACTTCCTTGTTACAGTTCAGCTAAACCGCTTGGGTGTTTAGTAGTGGTGCAATAATTAAATCGGTGCATCGATTATTGATCATCTGTCCTTAAATTTCCCAAACGTCAATTACATAATGGTGAATCGATGCAACAAATTAGAACCCAGTTTGAAGTCTCCCATTTTGCATTAAAACCTCGAGTGAGCCTCTATTAGTGCTATTACGGTAGATAACAATGTCAGCGCATTGCTAGGATATGCACTTAGACCTCTACATTCAAATTGGTACAGTGTTGCCAGATTGGGTGGGTTCACTCCTAATTGGGCTGTATTTTTTGTATTGTGCATGACAAAATGGCTTTGGGCGGGTACCTAATTTTTGGACTAGTTTTGGGTATTTGTGCAGGTATTACATTTGGATATATTTTGAATAGTTTTAAAATATATCCGATAGTTAATAAAAATACTCAGCTATGTGATACACAGCCCTTAGTGTTTACATCACTGTTGCTAAACATTGTAACAATAACATACATGAATATCGGTCATATGACGTACAATTCATTAATACTTTGGGCTACAAACGTAGAACTTTCTAAAAGGTACAGACTGGTAACAGGTGTTATTGCAAATGATAATTTGTTCTCATGGGTTTTACTTGATTAAAGAAAAGCAATGATTGATTGATTTGTATCAGCGTTATTCTGTAATTAAAATAAAAACGCCAACAGTACTATTGAATAACAGTTTTTACAGGAAGCATTTATTGGTTCACTATCACATTCGAAGGAAGTTCCACAAACTCAGAGGGCCATCAATCATTATAAAAGGGCTTGGATAAATGAAGTGCTCTAATTAGCTGAACAAGATCACATCACCGTGCGGTAATAATTCTCTTAACCTACGGCTATGACATCATAGACCAACTTACTTACCTGATCTCTTAATATTACTATACCTTAATAGCAACAATTATCTAAACAGTGTTTCTGTAGGTAAAAATGTCAGCATAGAGCTGAAACAGCATTTAAATCACTCAATCTGTTTATTTATTTATTTATTTTATCTCTGTCACTAAGAACTACAGAAAAATTGGAAAATATACAGAGGTATTTATTTAGTCAGGGAACAGAACAAAGAAAACTCAGAGGCAAGCAGTAACAGTAACACTATTCAAAAGCCATCTGAGAAATCATCACACAAGTCTCAATCAGCATGTAATATACTGTATATGCAGGAGCACCATCTACTTATTAAACTAAATATCGCCTTATAAAACTTACTAGTAGTATGCAATATTTAAACTCGACACAACAGATACATCTCACCACTACCCTGCGGCCTCATGCTTCACAACGCACCCATGGTGTGCGGTAAAAGTTGTCTTACCACACAGCCTGTCGTGGGTTATTTCTTGCATAATAAACAAACGTAGACCTACCATTTTACTATACACATTACAAATACGTCTGTGTACTAATAATAAAAACCAAAACATGGTATTTATATTAGTTTATCTCGAGTTAGTCTTTGTCACCTGGATGGATATTGCCAAACTCATTGACCCGATATTTAGGTGTGATTTCTATAGTTTTCGGCATCTGTAAACAGCTTGTTGTAGTAAAAATGCGCTGGATACTGAAGTAAACTGCAGCTGTTTTTCAGCATGAATAACACTGACAGTGTGCCTCGTAAGTAATGCTAGCCAACTCTGCAATATGATTAGAAATACTGGGGCCCTCCATACCCTAACTGGATAAACCTTCCAAATGAATGACACTTTCTGATTTTATTGTTCTAACTTTAATCACCTCTCTAACCCTATTCGTAAATTGGGCCCAGGTACAGCAAACACTTCTGGAAACTACTGTGCAATGTGACATGCACTGGTGCAATGTGACATGCACTGGTGCAATGTGACAGACAGCTGCACTGTGCTCACACTGAGCACGTAATACTGTAGATTTCCTTTTTTTTATTTGTCTCCATATTCTAGGAAAGTACTACACATAATTTATTTCTGCGTGTTATTGATCATCTATCTACTCTGCTTTACTTACGTAAACAGTGTTTGATAATGTGTTGGTGAAGTTTTAACAACAGTCATAATTAAGGGATTTATAATGCAATGTTTATATAATGAATATGCCACTCTTTGCATACTGTGTAGTGCCTGTATTTATTATTTAGTACACTAACCTGTTAGAGGTAAGGCTAGTGTTCTATTTGTGTCCTTCAGCCATGCTTCAGCTACAAAGACAGCCTCTTTCTCTCCATACATTCCCTCTTTCACCACAATCTTGTCCAGGTACCAGTCCAAGCCTCTTCCTTTCTCCACCTTTACCTGCTCTAAGCACCCAATATCTACCGCTTCCACTCTGAATATATCAACCTGGAAATAAAAAAAAAAAAAAAAAAAAACAATGTACAGTATGCAAGAATCCATTTACTCCTGTCCAACAGCATATGTTTTTATCTCCGATATACTGTAATTACCTATCATAACATTATCAAGTCTAAATATTTGCAAAATGTAGTATTTCACTGTTTACTCATTATAAAAAAATAGTACTTTTAACCTGCAAAATGTCTATGCTTCTGCTTAGATATGATGGTTTCCCATTGTTTATTATTCTTTGGGGAATTCCCAAAATCAGAAATAGACTTGATAGAGTCTAAATTTTATTTGACTTTTTTTCTTTTTTTGTCTTTTGATTTGGGTAAAACTCATTAATCTCCCTGTAAACTTTTAAGTGAGTTTTTTGACACTATACACATCAAACACAGCTACTCTAAATTAGGTCCTATAGTGACCTCTGTGTCTGTAATCTACAAATAAACTGAATAAATAAAACATCCTGTAAGAATTGTAGGATTGGCAGCAGTGGCCATGGGAAAAGCCAAAATGGAAGCATGAGGAATATATTTAAGAACAAATCCCTGGCAGGTAGGCACACTACAATTCTAGGCCAGCAGCTTGCTCTTGTGCTTTCTTGCTCAGAGCTTTCACATTTCTCTGCTTAGTTTACTGCAGCTCTGTTTGTGCAAGATTAGCTTTAAATCCATTTTCAGTTTTCTGCGCGGTGCAACCATATTTATTCTGGCCCTAGCCCTATCCTAGATTGCTGACCTTGGGACCCCTAGTCCTCTTGATTCACCAATCACTTATCAATTCCCCCCAAAAAACTCTGAAACAAAATAAAGGGCCCATAGTCACCTAAACTAAAGATCTAAGATTCTATAGATTTAAATATATATATATATATATATATATATATATATATATATATATATATATATATATATATATATATATATATATATATATATATATATACAGTGCCTTGCAAAAGTATTCAGACCCCTGACCAATTCTCTCATATTACTGAATTACAAATGGTACATTGAAATTTCATTCTGTTTGATATTTTATTTTTAAACACTGAAACTCAGAATCAATTATTGTAAGGTGACATTGGTTTTATGTTGGGAAATATTTTTAAGAAAAATAAAAAACTGAAATATCTTGCTTGCATAAGCATTCAACCCCTGTGCTGTGGAAGCTCCCAGTTTGCACCGATGAAAGAAATTGCCCTAACGAGGACACAATTACCTTACCATTGGCCTCCACCTGTGAACCATTAAAGTTCCTGTCACATTTTTTGGATAAAAACCCCACTGTTGAAGGATCATTGGTAAGGCTGTGAATCTGAAGGAAAATAAAGACCAAAGAGCATTCTACAGAAGTTAGAGATAAAGTAATACAAATGCATAGATTAGGGAAAGGGTACAAAATAATATCCAAGTGTTTGGATATCCCAGTGAGCACAGTTGGATCAATAATCAGGAAGTGGAAGATGCATCACACCACCCAGGCAGTGCCAAAAAAAGGCCGTCCCTCAAAACTCAGCGCTCAAACAAGAAGGAGACTTGTGAGAGAAGCCACAGAGAGGCCAAAAATCACTTTGAAGGAGCTACAGAGTCCAATGGCTGGGAGTGGAGTAATGGTGCACCAGTCAACCATATCAAGAGCTCTGCATAACACTGGCCTATATGGGAGGGTGGCAAGAAAGAAGCCGTTACTCAAAAAGTACCATCTGAAAGCACATCTGGAGTTTGCCAGAAAGCATAAGAGAGACCCAGCTGCGATGTGGGAAAAGGTTTTGTGGTCAGATGGGACTAAGATAGAGTTTTTTGGCCAAAACTCAAAGCGCTATGTGTGGCGCAAACCTAACGCTGCCCATGCCTTAAGACACACCATCCCTACAGTGAAGTATGGTGGTAGCAGCATCATGCTGTGGGGATGCTTCTCATCAGCAGGGACTGGGCATCTTGTTACAATTGAAGGAAGAATGGATGGAGCAAAATACAGGAAAATACTGCAAGAGAATCTGCTTCAGTCTGCTAAACATCTGAAGCTTGGGAGGAAATTCACCTTTCAGCAGGACAATGATCCCAAGCACAAGGCCAAAGCAACACTGGAGTGGCTAAAGAACAAAAAGGTGAATGTCCTACAGTGGCCCAGTCAAAGTCCTGATCTCAATCCCATTGAGAATCTGTGGCACTACTTGAAAATTGCGGTCCACAAGCGTCGTCCAACCAACCTGAACAACCTGGAGCAAATTTGCCAAGAAGAATGGGCCAGAATCACTCCGGACTGTGTGCAAAGCTGGTACATACTTACCCCAAAAGACTTAAAGCTGTTATTGCAGTGAAAGGTGGCTCTACCAAATATTAATGTGTGGGGGTTGAATAGTTACGCAAGCAAGATATTTCAGTTTTTTATTTTTCTTAAAAACATTTCCCAACATAAAACCAATGTCACCTTACAATAATTGATTTTGAGTTTAAGTGTTTTAAAATAAAATATCGAACAGAACGAAATTTCAGTGTACCATTTGTAATTCAGTAATATGAGAGTATTGGTCAGGGGTCTGAATACTTTTGCAAGGCACTGTATATGTAATTATTCATTACAAAAGACTGATGGTTTGTTTGATTTTGTTTTTTAAACTCAAAGCTTGGTGAATAAGGGCCCTTAATACAGTTTGGTGACTTCAGGAGTCCCAGTTAACCAATTCAAAATCCTATCACTTGATTGTTTGTCAGAGACAAACAGACATCTCATTTGGAACCAACTACAAATAATGACCCATCATCATTTGAATGCTACCCACCACAAGCACCGCGGGCTGGGAAATACCAGCAATTGATGCAATTGTAAGTATTGCAATTGTCTGCAGCTTTAGTACATCTCATTATAATGTTTGAGAACCCTGATTTGCACAGTCCACCCCTTTTTTGCAAATTTATGGAGGAACACCCATAACTATTATAGGCACAATTGCCTGGATTTAATAATTATTTTTGATATAATGAAATATCTGAACTAAACTTTTGGCTTAATTTTTGAACAAGCATTATGCAGTGCAGCATGTGAACTATTGACTAGAGCAACTCCCAAACTACCCTACACAAAGGAGGGAGGAAGCCTCGGGCCGGTGGACTTTAAGTGAACCCGACACAAAGGGTCTCTACAGGATCATGAATAGATCGGAGGATCAGATCAGAATTTACGGAGGAAACAGAAATCTAGAGACAGCAAAAGTGAAGTCATAAAGGAGATCATGTGGTCATCCCATGCAGGGTGAGATAACCCATGGTCCAAAACAATAGAAGACATGTATAGGGATGGATAGGCCTTTGTGTGAAAGTGCTATAAGAACTGGCAACTTGCAGCAAGAACTTTGAATTGGTTTTGAATTTGGTTCCCGAATTGGTTTCTGAGTCTAACATGACTTCATAAGAGAAGATAACATTAGGCTTTACACCTCTTCACTGCAAGAAGAGTCTGCATAAACAAACAACAATGAAAGCTCCTTGTTCAGGACTCCTGCTAATTGGAAAAAGAGACTTTGCGAGTCAGTTTATCTAAGTATCGAAAAGAACAATTCACCACTCGGACACAAGCTTCTGTTCCCAGTCGTAATCACAGCATAACAAGACTGTGTCTGCTATCGAGGAAAAGCATTCAAGGAAGAAAACACACAGGATGTGTGTGAAATCCCTACTTGGGTTTTGAAGATAATGGAGCCCAAAGGGGTTTGAAGATTTGTGGAAACGAAGCACAAATATAACTACAACGGAAGATTTGTTCTGCAGACTTTCGGGGTCTCCTTCAAGGAACTGTTAAGTATAATTCCCTTATATTTCCCTTGTGGAACTAGAATAATTAATGGTAATTACAACACATAGAAATTAATAAAATAGTTCAATCTTACGTTGCGTTTTTAATGGGCATATGAAAAACCTCAGAGTTTGAATCATGTTAAAAAGTAACTAAGCTGCTTAACTCATATTGTCATATGAAGTGCTTATTTGAAAGTATACTTGTGTAATTGTTAGTAAACAATTGTAGTCCAGCTTTAGCTGTGATATGTTATTAGAAGAATTGAAATTGAACACGTTTTGTTTTGAATTATAACAATAGATGCTTGCATTTAACTAGAGTTATTTAGTCTGTAAGCAGTAGACGCAGGGCCGCTGTCGGTGTAGTTGAGCTGAGGGAACTGTCAGCAGAGTGATGTCATCACCTGCTAGCAGAGCCGTGCAGGCTGTACTGTGATTGAGACAGAGGAGTTAATGCACTGTGTTAGAACTAAATGTTGAACCTATACTGGATGTTAGGAAAGCAATAAGATTCCACTTATACTGCAGTTTAATTGCATTGTTGAGAAATAACATATATAGAAGCATATACATTCAAGGAATAAGTGTTTACTTGTGCTGGATTGAGCAGTATGTGAATACTGTATCATTAATACTATTATCAAATAAACTGCTATGTTATTTTAACCTACCTTGTTGTGGTTGAGGGTGTTTTGTGTGTTCATTGTAACTCCTCAATCTTATACATGTCATTAAATAAAATTATTATGATGAGGTCTTAATTAACGTGAATGGATATTCAGATTATTTGACAGATAACTAATAGATTGTGTTTAGTTGATGATCTAATATAGTACTGGTCATATAGTATTCATTGAAGTTGATTAACCACATTAATTTGAACTATTGCAATTATTCAAATTAATTAATTGTTTAAAGAAATTATTAAACTAACGAACGTGATTAGCCCCGCACTGTATATTCATCTGAGGTTGAACTGCAAAGAAAAACTGCTGCCGCAAAGCATTCCCTAAACAATAGCATTGCGCTTGTTTAGTATGTTTCACCCAAGACTTCTGATTCATTTGCAACTGATTTGCGACAATTGCGACAGGCGCAACAATGTAACGCAACAATGCAACGCAACAATGTTAATGTAACCAATAACCTGTCCACTTGCAACATTCTGCTCCCAATGGATGTAGGAAATACCACATTTATCTACGTGATATTTCTTAGAAACATATGTCTCACATCCACTAAGGAGATAGTTTGGGGCAAAGGAGAACAGATTAAACTTCTATATTGTAAAAAGTTACCAGGATGTGATGACTGAAAACAAAAAACAACAAGACGACATTCATTCATATAACTCTGATCCATACAAAGTTGTTCTAAGCTAGCTAGATTGTGATTAACTTGTTAAACAAATGCTAAATCATATTGTTCTATTCAACAGTTTTCTTGTTACACTGGTACCTTTTCTTTGCTGAACACAGAATTGCCTCTTCTTCGATGCAGCTTTCTTTTGCCTGTGTCCCCTAATGACCCCCGAAGAGTGACAAACACATCAGCATCAGTTCCTGATTCTTCTAAACTTCCAGTGGTGACAATGACGGTGTACTTTCACTCTTTCCACTAAAAAAAAAAAAAAAATATATATATATATATATATATATATATATATATATATATATATATATATATATATATATATATATATATAACAAAAAATGTAGTGGGGAATTGTGACAGAGATGATTCCGAATCCACAATCTCCCTCTCGACCTGTGAGGGCACTGTACAACAGTAACTGTGTGCCTCGTACTGAATGGTTGGGCAGTTCATTCCATGGGGCAGTCCTGAAGCTGGCCATTCAGAAAAGGGGTGGCGTGACGGAACCAGGAGATATCATTCTAGTGAATGACTTATCAGTCATGAATTGGAGGAGATATGATTGAAATAGCTATTGGAGGGGGCGGGGCTTAGAGTTCTTTAGTGGGACGTGATGTCGTAATTGGTTCCTTTGTTGTGGTTAAATGGGAGGAAACGAGGACTGTGAAATCATGACTTAAGTGTTTTGTTTGTTTTGAGTAACTGTACATTTCACTTTGCCAGATGGCTAACACAAATCCAGGAGCTGCCACTTCAAGACAGCAATAAGCCCAGACTTTACTGCACCTGTCAAATAAGCACACACCACTGTTTAAAGCACTGTACCTGCACCTAGAGTACGTACTGTCCGGAGACGTGTCTGTATCCGTGTTGTGTGTCTGTGTTTTGCATTATTATTTCGGGACTGCAACCCCTTGGTTTATACTCTAGCAATACCCATGGTTGTGTAGAGCCGAAATTATTATTTAAACGGTCGAGGAGACCATTACAAGAAAAACAAAAGAACTTGAACCGTAAACTTTGTGTGTGTCATTGTCTGGAGCACCTGCATCACCCTTACACCTAAGCTCTGCCACCCACACGTTCACAGGAATGCAGTAAGGACAACATTGTTTTTACCATAGATGCTAATTATAAATATATTTATTTATACTTGGATTTACAATGTATTGATCAATAACAGACAGTCAATTTGTACAAATCTAACTGCACTCTATCATAAGTACCTCTGAAAATGTCTCTTGTAATATGAAGAATAGTTCAGTAGTCAAGTATGGTTCATGAACTGAAATATAAATGGTTTTGCTAGTGCTTCAAAAAGAGATCAAATATACAATGTACCTGTTAAGAAGTCAGAGCTAGTCATGATCACAGGAAGTTCCAACACAGTGCTTTCTTCTGGGTGACCAATGACTTGAAAAAATGGAAACTCAAAACATTCTTTTGTTGTTCTGTGCTGAAGCTTGACCTGAAACACATGAACGTACAGATGACAGCCCATATTAAAACAGAAGCAAATAGATACCTTTAAGCTAGTGGTGAGAAAGGGTGAAGAGCTGGATGTAAATGTTAAGATTTTCTTAAAATTATTATTTTATTTTGTATTAATGCTTGATTAAATCTTTGTTTATGCACTTTACAACCAGAATGCTTTACATTATAAATACACAGAAGTATTAATTATAATGAATCCATAACTATAAACAGTCAACCCATTCAATCATAAAATCTGAACAAAACTAAACCTGTTCAGAAAAAACCATGACACTTGTCATTTCAATGTCTGGTGATTTTATAGTTACTGTATGTGAAGGAATGATTCTGAGAAACGTAATAATCAAGTCCAGTACACAAGTGTTTCATATAATGGCAAACAAGTAGCATGTGCTCCTCTTATTTTTTTATATGTGATTGAGGGTTATTTGAAATGTCATGCTTTTGTTAGGGAACATATTTCTAATTAGCAGGGATGGATATTGTTCTGTAAAACTGCCTCTTCACATTTTGTCTTGCTGGCTATTCACATATAGTTACTCTGACTTCTAAATTATTAATCAATCAATCAATTTATTTTCATATGGCGTCTTTCATGGCAAGCCATACCAAAGCGCTTTACAAAACAAGCAAAGAATAAAACATTATTAACAACAATTACAATACTAACAATTAAAATACTAACATTGCTATTTTTTATATGCTTGGAAAAAAACAGTACATTTTTAATAAAGACTTAAATTCCTCCAGTGTCGGGTTTCTGACAACTGGAGGCAGGGAATTCCAGAGGGAGGGAACACAAGTAGAAACACTATCTAAATAAGGGAATGCTGAGCAACTTCAAACTTGAAGAGTGCAGTTGACCTCTAGGGATATAGGGATGCAGCAAATCAAATAAATATGTAGGCCCTATTCCCCAAACACCCTCATAGGTCAAGAGTAAGATCTTGCAAATTGCAGTGCAAATTTTCCAAAATAGTTGTAATATGCACAATCATTTCTGTACCAGTCAATATTCGTGCAGCTTTATTTTGGACCAGTTGTAATGATTAACCAGGTGAAAAGGCAGCCCAGTCAAGAATGCATTACAGTAATCAATAAGCAATGTTACAAAAAGCATCGATCAAAATCTCAGTATCCTTCTGTAAAAGATAAGAGTGAACTCTAACAATGTTTCATAAGCGGTAGAAAGAAGACTTAACCACCGACAAAATATTAAGGAATCATCAAAAGCACTAGTGACAGCTTTCAGTTGAAAGAGAAAGTAAGGAGTTATTTCAAGGTTCATGAGTTTCTGAACATTGTAATTATTTTACTCCTCTTTGAATATTTGCATTTCAACTTGCTTGGCAAAGTTTAATCTTGATCTCACTTCACTCTCACAGACGTATGCAATTTTTTTGCAGACACATGCAGCCTATTCTGAATTTGCTTTTATTTGGCTTTTTCAAAACTGCAGACCAAGATAACTCCACTTAAAAACAGCAGACCAGTTTCAATTTGCACTCATTTGTAAATCTATGCCCTGCTGTATTTATTTCTTCAGTATAAAACTGAAACTATTTAATTAGTTATCCCAGTGTAGTGTTGTAAGAGTTAAAAGGTAAACATCCAAATCTAAAAATAAAGTGTATGTGCTACCTCGTGACAATACCAGGTTTTGCCATTTCTTGATTCTTCCATTTGCAGGCGAACTTTAGAGATAGTTCCAAGTTTGTGATCCACTTGTACTGAGGACTTGTAAGTGTGCCCAGGTGTGAGCGAGGCTATGGGAAGAATGAGCAGTGGGCATGTCCCTTTCTCACAGCAAACCTCCAGGGTTACTTCTGAATCAGCACCGCTGACTGAAATGTCACCAGTGACCACATAAACATCCCAATAACCTAGGAAAACAAAGCAGACAGGAGCTCTTTAACTTTTTTGAAGATATAGAAACATCAGGGTTTGTGTATCTGGTGTAACCTCAAATAAGTAATATTGCCACGAACCAGGGAGGATAGGTTTAAATAACAGCGTATGGTACATTTTAATTGTTTTAACATTATTAAAATACATATAGCAAAGCATACGTTCTGCATTTTTGTTTAGGTACACATATGGGTGTTGATTAGTCGATAGGTAGCACGAATGCCTTCAAGACAACAGCATGACAAGAGTCCAGAATGTATTCATTCCTACAGATTGCTTGACAGTTTTCAGTCGGAAAACTGTTCAGTTGGATTACATTATCACATATGGTAAACTATCCTTTTTTCATCGTTGCTATATTGTCAAGTAATATATACAGGAAGAATACTCTGGGGGAAGTTAGTAAGTTTAAAGCCAAAACACAATGCTTTCAAATCCTCAGAGCTTTGCTAGCTTCTGAGCTGTGATTTACTTTTTTGATTTTAAAATTATTGCTAGTTTTGTTTCAAAGCTTAATTTATCCTGCACTGTTAGGGATTTGATGTCACATAATACTGTAATGGAATGTACCATATATACTGTTGGTAATGTACTGAATCTTCACTATGTAGCGGTTCCAAGAATTAGCCCACGATAATTCAGAGGAGCATATTATACCAAATTCTGTCATGAATAGTTTTCATACTACAGATGGCAAGCTGTTTGGTTGAAAATTAACAACAATGAACAGGTGTGTTTACAGGGCACAGTTGGCCACAACATAGTAAAATTTAAGCTTATTTTCTACATTCAAATACATCTACTGAAAACATCTATTTTATGTTCGGATCTGTACACGTCACTGCTGACTATAACAGTGTGTGATTTTTACAGTAGAGAGGATAATACAACTACCAGGTATTTAAAAAAAGGGCATGTTTAGGGAGTCATCTGCTAATATCTTTGGTTTAGTGAATTTCCATAAAAATACAATTGCCTGCATTCACAGACAGAAAAAATAAGTGGTAATTCAAGGCACTTTCGTTATTGTAACACAGTGCAGCACCAACAGAGGAGTTTATCCAGCCGAAGATTACATCTCCCAATCCCTGCTAAGACAAAGGCAGCGTTGTTATGAAGAGATACTGATAATAGGCTGCTCCGAGTGAGAAGGATTCATTTTTGTTCCACTTGAATAAAAATGAATGTGTGTTTATTTTGGGTTTAACCAATAAAGCACAAAAGATATCCATACTATGGTTGGGTATTTCATATCACTGCTATCCATTCGTTCCAGCTCATCCAAAACACTCCCTATCGCTGCTCGCATCCAATTTAAAAGTCTTGTACTCACCTATCGCTGTCTCGACCTGTCTCCAGACTTATCCCGACACCCCTCTCACCCCTTCCGCCGCTGGCAGATTAGCTGTACCCCCCCTTTGCTCCATTGCTTCCAGAGCCCACTCCTTCTCCACCCTTGCCCCTCAGTGGTGGAACAACCTACCCACGGATATCAGGACTGCTCAGTCCCTTACCACCTTCTGGCGCCTCCTCAAGACACACCTGTTCAGACAGCATCTGTAAACCTCAACTCTCAACTATACTGGACTATATGGCACCCAATTGTACCAGTACTTGCATCAGCTAGAATGGACACCATACACCTGACTGTTTGAGAATATCCCTTTTAAAAATGATGCTTAAGAGTTCAATGATGCTGCTTCTGTGCTGAACATCTGTACTGCTAATAGGTATCATATTTATTTGCATCTTTAAGCATATTAAACTTCAGAAACACATTGGGCCCCATTCTAAGTGCTATTTACTACAAATTGTTCTCACCTATCGCTGTCTTGACCTGTCTTCTCCCTCCTATCTCCAGACTTCTCCCTACACCCTTCTCACCCCTTCCGCTCCTCCGCCACTGGCAGATTAGCTGTACCCCCCTTTGCTCCATTACTTCCAGAGCCTGCTCTTTCTCCACCCGTGCCCCTTAGTGGTGGAACAACCTACCCACGGATATCAGGACTGCTCAGTCCCTGACCACCTTCTGGCGTTCCGAATTGTACCAGTGCTTGCATCAGCTTGTACTTGCACTGAACTGCTCGATACCTTGCCGTGCTCTACCACTGCCCTTAATTATAACTATTTCCTGTATCTTATACTAGATTTTACTCTTATAGGTATCTGTATTCCCATTTTTTCTAACTGCTCTTATTTGAAATGGTATTATCCATTTATCGTACTTACTATGTGCTCTTAATGGACTTTACTCGTACAAGCAAATATTTTTACCATAAGTTTAATTGCTCTTAGTCCTACTTGCTCTTAAATTTAATTATTTACTGTATTCTTTATTTTGATCTTATTTGAATTTGATCTCATTTTCTATTGATTTTACTGTACTTTATAACTGCTCTTATCTATAATGTGATATTTTGTAACAACTGTAAGTTATCCTGGAGATGGGTGCCTGCTAATAAATAAATAAATAAATAATATTGTCGCTTAATTAAACAGGTGAGTGTGTAGTCATTTGTAGTTTTCTCCTTCAGTGAATTTCCCCTCTGCACCTCAAACACCAATGCATGTATAAACAAACACCTCATGATAACACACCCTGAGGATCAGCTGTCACCAGTCTGTTGCTTCTGTTGACTTTTCCAAGGAGTCTAAGCTCTCTTTCTGTCCATCTGTCACCAGTTCCACTGTCCAACCACTGTTGGCATGGAAACACAAACTCTGCATCTTTTTCAGCCACTTCCTGCACAGTGACTCTATCCAGGTACCAGCCAGCTCCGTAGCCATCACTAGTGTGTCCGATCACCACTCTATTGGGGGTGCCAAGGTCAATTGCCCTTAGGCGGAAGACATTCACCTGTTGAAAAGCAAATTGCATGACAGGCATCATCAGCTTGCATTTAATTGACATGTCAAGTACAGCACATCCTTATTAGCAATAGGAAATTAGATACTACATTAGAACACACTCACTTCCTCTTTCATTATTATTGATTAAAATAGAATCTTTGCAGTCAGCCTCAGCTCTGCATATGACATGGGATGCAGACACTCATTTTAGAGGTGTATTAAGATTATCTCAGCTGGGCCTGGCAGTGCATTTACTTGTGCTTTGTGGTTACTGTGATAAAGAGGATGACCAATAAGTATGCAATTTAATGAACAGCTGTTATCTCAAAATGTGCAGATACCTGGTGTTTTTGTTTGTAACCAAACAAATAAGTCTTAATATATTAAATCTCTAAACAACACAGTAAATCTCTTTTTCAGATTGTTGTCCTAGATGGGGCATTAGCTGACAACATATCGGTTAGGATAGTCACTCCAAACATGTGGGCAAGTTCACAAAAAAGTCGCTTGTGTGAGATATGTGATTACCAGCATCCTTAAGAATACTGAACTTGTTCACAAATACCCATTTACTTTTTTTTCCCTAAAAGTTCTGATTGTCTAAGCTGCTGAATAATGTTTGTTGCACTGTACGTGATAACTGAATGATGTTAAATTTCCACATGTTGTTTAATTGGGATGAATGAGGAGAAATACCCTCCTGTACAGTGTCCATTTTAGGACATCCTCAGACCTCACCCCTCCTCGACTTAATCATCAGACCGCTTCAAGCCATACTATTCCCTCCCCTTTTTTACGGTTGTCCTAAAATGGACACCATGCTCCTGACTGTTTGAGAATATCCCTTTTAAAAATGATGCTTAAGAGTTCAATGATGCTGCTTCTGTGCTGATAATAGGTTTCAGATTTATTTATATCTTTAAGCATATTAAACTTCAGAAACACACTGGGCCTCATTCTAAGTGCTATTTACTACAAATTGTCATTCACATGTTTTTTTTTTTTTTTTTTAAATAAAATTGAGACATTTTTTTAGGTTATGAACTCTTATCAACAAGAATATTACCAAATGAACAATGTTATTTATTCTAATGGTTAGTTAATATATAGTAGCCTATTTATGAAGTTGAACAAAGAGGCCAGCTAAAATATAAGATCTAATTCAGGTTTATCAACTCCAAGTAGGTCATTAACACAAAATGGACAGTATGTAACCAACCACATATCCTAATCTTGTCTCTGCAAAGACAGGACTACATAAACATAGTCTTGCAAAGTGAATATATATAAAATATATCAACCAATAAAGGTTCAGTAGCAGTCAACAAGATCTACATTTACACTTTATGGAAATATTGGAGCAAATGTTCATGCAAAGTTTAATTGAATTTCGATGAGCAGTTTAAAGATACAGCTTATAACTTGTATGTGACTCCAGCATATCACCAGGGATATGCGTCCCTCGCCAGTAAATTAAAAGCTGACCAAGTGGGCCTGAAAACAGAAATATTCTAGAGCACAGTACTGACCTGGCCCTTCTCCAAGATTAGAGGAGAGTTGGGATTTGTCAGTGTTCTTTTGCAGGTGTTCCCAGTTTCTCCAAACAGAGTGATGAAGATGCTGGCATCTGTCCCAGCAGCTGGCAGGTCTCCAGTATATACCTTCACTGAGTAAAACACATCTGCAACATAATAAAAGGATTGATTATTATCAAGCACAACAATAACATTTGATGTTGATGTGTGCCTGAATCCTCTTAGTGCATTTGAGTGACTAAGTGTCACAACTCAAGAAATATAATTCATTGTATCCTTTTATAAGAAAGGGGAAATAATCAAGGCTATACAATCCATGTTCTTTCCTTGACAATCTTTACTTAGCAATGTCATAACACAAAGTCCTGTAGGTGGATCTGTGCAATGGAAATCTATTACAAAACAGGTTTCTCTGCCACAGTTTAAAAAATAAATAAATAATTATATATTATATATATATATAAATATATATATATATATATATATATATATATATATATATATATATATATATATATATATATATATATATATATATATATATATATTTTTTTTTTATTTGTAGGATTAAGTTTTCAACAAAACAAAAAAGAAATAACAAACAAACAAGAGTGTTATCTTCCTTTACACAAACAAACAAACAGAAAAATAAATGTGCTATCGTCCCTACTGGCAGAACACAGGGAACACAAATGAAAAGAATAACACCCAAACCCAGCAATCCGTCTCTCCTTTCCAATCAGACAACTTAACCAACTATGCAAAACTCCAGTAGGTTCTAAGGAACACTTCCTCCTGTCACAAGTCCCTTTAGCTAAAACAATTTAGTTAATGTCTTCTAGGCTTTTTTTTAATTTTTTACTTTGACTCAGTTGAAGCCAGTTTATCCTGCCACTGCATTGTATAGTCACTTCCTTTGCAGCATGTATTAGGAGGATCCAACCTGCAATACACAGTCAGTCTAGGACTGTAGGTCCAACATGACATTTACTGTATGATCTTAAAGTATTATCCTGAGAAATACAATAATGGTTAACGTGTGTCTCTCAATGAGAAACAGAATACGTCAAAAAGGTATTTACAATATTGAGTAATACCACACAAAGACCTAACAATCATTCCTCCATTGAATTGTTTTTTTTTTTAATATTATCTAAGTGGGCAGATTTTGAAACTGCAAAAATCTTAAGTCCTGTGGTGAGGCACAGTTTGCACAGCCATCTGCTAGAAAGCTTTATTTCAAACCTAACCTTTCAAACTACACAGGCACTTTTGTTGCGGCAGAAAAAAATCTCCATGGATACTGTCTCATGTTGCTTGCTATTCTGAGCACATATAGTGTTGGACATTAAGTCACTTTTTATTTATCTGACGTACCTCTGAGAGGAGGTCTGTCAGGCCTGACTGCTGCCAGCTCTGTCACGCTGTCTGACCCAGTCTCCTCAAACAGCCACCGGTCAGTAGTGTGAAATCCCAGCTCTTGTTTTGTGACACTGTCCTTCATGCGTAGCTATACTCAGCGTGAAAAAGAACAATACCTTTGATTTTTACTGAGGCAGGTAGTAACATATACACAGTTAAGAAAGTCAGACCTCCTGTGTCAGGGCAAAAAAGCATGTAAATGGGGGACAGGGCAAAGCCTGCTGATTAAATGTGTTGTATGTATTGTATTATGATTGAAAATGTATTGTTTGTTTATTTCGGAACAGGTGAATTTTTGCATGTATTTAAATAATGGCTTGTGGGGGTGTATGATTATAATTTGAAGGTATTTTGTGTTTATTTTAAATGAGTGTGTTTGTTATTATTGATTTGAATGTGGTCTGGCAGAGGCAGTGTTAGCAGCTCGTCTCTGCCAAGCAGCTCGTGCAAATGCATGGTCGACAGGCTGTGGTTATTGACTGTCGGCCATACAAACTAAAACTTGTGTACAATGTGACCATCTAAATAATTTATTGTTAATTCAGAGATGGTCACAGGTATAAAAGCCTGCAGCCTTTGTTGTTCTGTGTGGGTGTTCAAAGAGGAGGAATGTGTGTGTGAGAGAGAGAGAGAGAGAGAGAGAGAGAGAGAGAGAGAGAGAGAGAGAGAGAGAGAGAGAGAGAGAGAGAACGAGAGAGAATGAACGAATCAGCCAGCGCAAAGAGAAAACAAAAGTAAAACAGATGGTAGGATCAATGAAGGCTACTGCCCAGTCTGACCTAGGTGTTGTGTTTGTTATATATGCTTGTGACCTCTTTTTGTTTAAACCTTTTATTTCACTTTGTTATTTCATGTGATTCACACCACCTACATTACATATGTATATTCTACATGTGTATATTCTTGAGACATACAGAAATCCTACTACAGTGCTCCCTCACTATAACATGGGTCTTGGGGGACACACAATATGAACGTTATACTCAGAGCGTTATAAACGGAGGAGGGGGTGGGTGGCGCTGCGGGACACATAACACACATCTGAATAAAAAACAAAATAAAATAACTCCCTCTCTGTGATGCACATATAGTGAAGCAAAAATGTAACTTTCTGTGAATTAATCATGCACAAAGCACCATTTAATCAATGTTATATTTTAAAAAAAGGTAACATTCCCACTTGTGGATCACTTTTAATTAGCAGTTTTTAAACTATAAATAGTCTGGCTAAATGTCGGTCGGGAGTTCAATTCAAAGCGACAGACAAGCAAACCAAGTGCGAGAAGGACAGCGGGACCAGCGAGGGCAAGAGGGAATGGGCTCGCCCCAGGTTCGGCTGAGCGGGGCTGAAGCAAAGCTGAAACGCCTTGTCTCTCGGAGAAAGCTATAGCTCCTCTCGCAGCAAAAACAGTAAATACATTAGGAAAGATAACTATGTAATAGGACTAATATTTATTCAGTTATAAAACGAATGCTGAGTAAGATGTCTGTGTTATAAAGTGCCATCGAAGCTTTTCTTCAGTTCATATACTGTATAAAAAGGGAAAGACAGAAACGGAAGTTAGACTGAGAAGTTGTTTACAGTTTGAACAACACCGGTACTGTATTTACTGTAGAATATTGCATGAACCACTAGTATAGGGAATTGGGGGACATGCCGTTATATCCGAGGTGCGTTATAACCAAGAGCCTTGTAGTGACAGGGCATTGTAAATACATGATCTGTATTGTAAGGAAACTCAAGTCTGTTAGTATAAGACTTGCAGTACATGCTAAACTTGCACTCCAGTCTCTGGCTGTGCACAGAGCTAAGCCTGCATGAACCTCTTAGTATTATCTCAGGACAAATTTAGTTTTTACTGTTAGATTTTAAATTACATTTTTTTTACATTGTTTTCCATATGTACAGTATTAATTAAAGTTGTATTTGCATTAATTAAATGTACGTATGTACATTTACATAGGTATATATGGTAGGTCCATGTTGCGTGTCTATCTAAATGTTAGTGTAGAGAGTTTTTTTTATTTTTTTCATCACACAAGAGAACATGAAGTTCCCAAAAGTACTGGCGACAAAGCATTGCGCATACTGTATAATGACTTAAGGCAAGTTTAATATTGAAGTGGAAGTAGATTAGTCATAGTGAGAAACCAGTCTATCGTTAATAATGCACTGCAGCAAAAATTGTATAAATATTTAGCATTTTCTAACTAATGTGGCATAGTACTTGCCTAATGAATGTTGTCAGTGTCTCTCCTAGTTGATTTGTACTAAAAGACCAAGCACAATGGCAAAATAATAGTTTCACTGAAAGTACATTGACCTATATAGAGAAAAAGTTATTTATGAAGCCAAACAGTTTAACATGGATCAATAATTTTACTATTATACACCACATATTTGTCTCTATAAATAATGTCCTCCATTTAGATAAACAATGTCAAGTGCACTTGAACAATGTAGAGGAGGGCTTAGACAGTGTTAAACTGGCACAGTAAAGAGTAAACACATTGTTTATGACCTGGTATTAACTCCCTTACATGTAATATTAACAAAATCAACTCTTCCTACCTTTTCCAGCTTGATTCTTTTCTCAAGACCCGAACTCTTACAGATGAAAGAGACCTTCAGCACTTCACCAATATCCCCAGTGTTTATCTGTTAAGGGCATAAGCAGATAGACCTAAAAGTCTGCAGTAAAACCACATTTCATTAACACAACTTCCCCCAGTCATTTCATGCTATAACAGCATACGTAATTTATAAAACACTTTGCGCTTGCGCTTCTAAAAGTTTGTAGGCCAATACAATAAGAGGAAGATGTGCAGCCTAATTTACCAAAATCTCTTTTATTCAAATGATGTTTTCTCTTAGTTAGAAGCACCTTTACCCTCTCCCTCGGTCAATAACAACCTAACCTGACTCTACTTGTTTACAACCCAGACATGACAAAAAAAAACTACACATGAAATCATCCAGTTAATGGGGCACAAGCCTTGATAATTACTGTTAAACATATAATATAAAGACACCGCTGTCTTAATTTACTATAGGTGTGTTTTTACTGATAACATATTTCAATCAGCAAATAAAAAATGGTTAAGTCCCAAAACAAAACAGGATACTATCTGTAGCACATCAATCATTAATCATCAGGATTGAGTATGGCTATTTGTAATATAATCTTCAAGCCTGATCATGGTAAGTGAAATAATTCCCATAGCAACAACTGCAGATGAGTTAGCTGCTAACTGGGACATTGATTGTGGCATATGGACCGCAGTTATCAGTGATTGCCATAAACAGCCTACATGGCACACAAAGGCTTTGGGAACAGCATTATTGGAGAATATAAGCACACTTACCTGAAACGGTTTATCCTCCAGGTTCTCCACTTCAATCAAGGGGGATTTTCCCTCTGTCCCAAACACAATTACAAAAAGGTTTGCCATTCTGTCTGGTACTAGGGTGGCCTTCACCCACATACCCCATTGCTGTTTTTTCATGGCCTCAGATTCCTTCATAGGATTGGGCCAGATTTCAGTTGGCTCTGTGAGAACAAGAACATGTATTATTACTATTATTATTCAATTCACATCCATGGTTCATGGTTCCTCAATCCACATTGACTTGACCCCTTTCCCTATGAAAAAATAAAATAAAATAACAACAAAACAAATTCCCAGTGCAGTTGAGCAATGTCCCTCCTTCTTGACTTGTATCTCTCCCCAACTACTGAGTGGCAGCACATTCCTATATTTTTATTGGAATATTGTAACATGCTTGCGAGATTTAAAACAAGATTACAATTGGAAACAGAGAATTGCTCTTGCTCGTGAGATTTAAAGCATTATTGCAGTTCGAGTCTGAGTATTTCCATGCTTGTGGAATTTAAAATGGAAATGTAAAAAAATGCCTAAACACAAAAGCCCTGGAAGAATATCCATGTGACCATAAGGCAGGAAAGGAAAGAAGGTACAATTGAAGTGTGCAAGTACTGTCATTACTAGCCATATTGGGGTACATTTTCAAAGGTGACAAAATTTTTGTCAGACGTCTAGAATTACACTTTTTCTTAGGCAGGCTTATTAGAGTCCTGATTTTCAACACTGACCATGGTAAGTTGAGCACACATACGTCTAAAACCCTCCATAAGGTTACAATTGGATTTAGACGCCCAAAACTCAAAAGACTAAAGTCTGTAACTTCAGAGTTACAGACTTTAGTCTGTTGTATGCAAATTAACAGGACATGATGTATTTGTCTAAATATAGGCTAGCCGTTGTGACATCTTTGTTTAATGGGGGTGCTTCTCTTAGTACTAAAGACAGAAGCCCTCACCACATAACAAAAGGGCAAAATGAAATCTACAGTTTAATCAAAACAACATCCTGCTACACATGAAAGGGGACTCAGCAATATAGCAGAGAGATGTTGATGGTCCAGTTTGTTTACATTGCAAAGAAAATATAAATAACAAGGTTAGTTGCAGTTGCTGGACAATGAAATAAATCAAACCTGTAGCAAGGCTCTGCTATGCTTCCCAGGGTTTACACGTCATCGTCTGATAGGATTGCAGCACTATATAGCTAGGTTTAGTTGTATGTGTTATAAGAACTGTGCAATTTGAGTCTCTCTAAGCATTACATGACCACTAGAATTGTAATGTGAATGATGATTGAACCTTGCTGATGAGTCAATAATTTATTTAGATATGAGCCACTTTCTGATTCTGTCAGGTTTTATTTCTAGAGAGTGAAAATGACCTGAACCAAGGCTGAACGTGTAGGCTATGAGTCGCTGAGACTAGAAGGTCATTTTTCTAACAGAGGAAAATGTAAACAATGTGTGTATGTCCGCTATGCACCATGTACATATTATATTTAGACTTTAATAACAAAAAAAAAAACAACTCTTTTGTTTTAAATATCTCACTTTTTATCAGTATAGTATAATTGTATTGCTAATTTGGAGCGAAGACACGAGTGAGGAGACAATTCTGGTATTAAAAGGATTGAGTTTATTTACCAACACAAATATTATTGTTTTCAATCTATAACTTTAATCTATTGTTCCCTAATGTAAACAATATCATCACCACACATTTTGACTTAAATGAAAGGCTAAGTAGATCTAATTGGCTAGACTCAGATTTGCCACTGCCGGAAAATGTTTGTGCAGCAAAATAAAGCTCACTGGGAGATATTTTGTCATTCTAAAATTCTGCCGCTTCGACACTTTTCCTCAACGTCATTTTTTCGTCAATGTGTGTTCACTCTAATTTAAATTAAAGATGAGTGATATGTGCATACAGCTCATGTGTGTCCAGGCATAAGGCATCAGTTACCTCGGTCACTATTTTGGAGATGGAGGACTAACTTATGCCACAGATGTCTTCAATCAGCCTCATAAAATCTTAGGGTAGCGGTAAGCTTCAGCATCACATGAACAGTGTGGCTCCGTCTCGGGGGGCTCTCCAAATCTGATGATAACTCTTCACACAAATTTGAAACAGCTTCCTTATTGATACAGAACCATCTGACGAGCTTGTCTTCTGGTGAACTCAGAAATGTCAACCGGTGATGGTAAATCCTTTCACTATGTCCTAGTTCTTCTAACGCTTCTTCGTGCAACTCGCAGGGCAACCACTTCTAGTAATACTTATGCCATTGTGCCTACTTGTAGGAGTTGGAGGCAACTATTCACTTTTATTGAATCAGGTGTTAGTTACACTGACTTGAAGCAGGGGTAACTTTTGACATCTAAACTGCTAATTTTAGGTTGAATACATACACTGAAAATCACACGTAAAAATGTTTATGAGGTCTACCCTTCTCCTGTATATATTTAAAAAAAAAAATAGAAGTCACCTTTGAAAATGTACCCCACTGTACAGAAAAAAAAATGGCCAAGAATTCTGGAAAGTAACCGAAAAAAATTTCATACAGTATAAAACCAATTTTTCTTAAACAAATTCTACAAACTCACATTCTATTTGTACATTGATCTTGAGGTAAAATTTAACAGGTAATGCATGCGTCTCGCATGTGACTTAGGCTACTCCCGCTTGATCGGTGCTGCCAGATTGTTTTTCCAGGCAAATTTGGCTTGTTTTTGTCTTTGGTGGTTTGGTTATTTATTTATTTATTTATTTTTGACTATTTTTATCATGCATGATTTTTTCTATTTCTTTTGATTATGAGGTCATCTCCAGTGCAGAACTTCAGTCACCACAATGCCGCACTGCACCATGAAAACTGGTATGTAGGGAACCAGACAATTATTATTATTTTTTTGATCCATAGGAAAGGCGCAGAAAGACTCATTTGATTTCCACACGGAAAACAGATGGCTTTATTGGTGCCCAGGCATCGAAATTAGACCGGTCGGGTGCCATATAAGCATTTTCATAATAAATCGGTAAAGATTCTTAAGTTAATTATTAAGTAAAGGTTGTGCCTAAAGTACCATAATATCGTTCCGGCTATATAAACTAAAATTAATTACACAAACACAAATTTATCAACAGGGATAACATTTATTTTGTGTGGTCCAGTGGTTAAAGAAACGGGCACTTGAAACCAGGAGGTCCCTGGTTCAAATCCCGGCTCAGCCACTGACTCATTGTGTGACCCTGAGCAAGTCACGTAACCAACTTGTGGTCTTTGGGGTGAGACGTTGTTGTAAGTGATTCTGCAGCTGATGCATAGTTCACACACCCTAGTATCATATCTTTGCTTTGTGTTGGTGGTCCACTATGAAAGGTGCTATATAAAAATAAAGATTATTATTATTAAGCAATTGTTGAACTTAGAGACATACCAAACTATAGCTGGACGTATATCTCAGTGTAGAGTAGCCTATGTCTTACTAAATAAGTACTAAAAGTTCATGTTGTTTTCTCTAAACAGAGATAACTGGAGTCAGGCGTATTACATTTTTCAATAAAATGTGTTTACTGGTTTTAATTTGAATACAAATGTTATCTAATTAAAGCCATTTTATAGCGTCATTGTGACATGTGTAGCTCAGTTAGCTATATATGATTCAGACATGGATGTGACTTGTCCTTATGCAGCCAGGACATGGATAAGATCTTATCAGCATCTATTAAAGAAACTTTTCACAAACAGGGTTGCATTTAATTTGCTAGTGATACAAATATACCCAGATATGGATTACTCTAAGGGCCACAGTTACAGTGCAGCATATCTCAACAATGGTACCTTCAGCAAGGATGGTTACTTCACAGAAACCTTTCTTCTTTGGGTGCTTGTCAATCCAGTCATTGTGAACAAAAATGTGCTGTGTAGTGGGCATTTCTCCTTCAGTCACAATCACCTTGTCAAGAAACCAGTCATCTGTGGAAATGATTTCTGTAGTTAGACCTGATAGATCTGATGGAATGTTTTTTTTTTTTTTTTTTTTTTATGGCAGTCAATGCTTAAAGATACACACAAACAGACATGCTTCCCTTAACACTACTTACCAAAGAAATACAGTATGGTACAATAACTAGAAGTTATTGTTCATCTGCAGTAGCACATGTAAGGGACTAGCACCTCTGACTTTAAGGAACTTAATTAAATGACCTTAATATGAAATATTGGATCAGCTGTCAAAATAATGGAAATAAATTATTTATGTGAAGAGTTGGTTGTCTTTTTCACTTGAATCAATGTGTGTGGGCCGATTGGCAACCAATACAAACAATATTCTAAAGAGTATTCTTAATAAAATATATTTTTCAAATGTATTTATTTGTTTATTGGTTTTCATAAATATAATAGCAATTAATTAATAAAATAATAACAAAACTTGAAACTAACATTAACCCTAGAATAATAATAATAATAATTTCTTTCTATTTTTGAAAAAAAATAGAAACAATATACTTTTCTGGGGTACCTGAGCTTCAGTACATTATGCTGTTAGTTCTCTTCTGAAACTGCTAAATGACAATGTATGAATTGTACCTTTGTTTTGATCTTTATGTCCAATCACAAGTCGGTTTATTTTGCCAAGATGCACTGCTTCGACTTTAAACACATCAACCTTAAATAACAAATACACACATTAGGAAAAAGCAACCTAGACCAGCATAGTTACTCAATAGAAAAAACATCAAACTGAATGACCGTTTTGTGTGAAGTTGACAGATAGTATGCGACAGTTATAAAATATGTACCACTTACAAGTTTTACATATTAACCAATGAAGTTTACAGATACAAATGCATTTTAAGAACACATTAAGAAAATAAATTACCTATTTCCATTAATTGCTTCTTTCTTACGAAGGTAGCCTATTTTATTACATAAAGGCAAGTTACCTGACAATTAATGGCTGTCATGGTTTTTCCTTACACCAAAAAACAATCCTCTATAACCGGGTTCAATCTAAATTAACTGATTTCATTTGACACATACATCAGCTAACCGTTTTCAAGTAAGAGCTGAATAAGACTTTTAGTTTTAACTTTTTACCTGCACAGAATTTTAACAATGAACCCCCACTGTGGATAAAAGCTTAGATTTTCTAAAATTCAATCAGAATCACTGTTGGATAATCTAAATGGGGACAGAATACTCAACTGGCTGTACCAAACACAGTTAACCATGGGAAAGCACAGTTCTCAGCAAAAAGAAAGGGAAAAACACTGTAAACTGCAAAAATACCAAATGTACCATGTTACACTTTTATAAGAGACATTTTATTCTCCCTTTTGGGTACTCTTCTTTATTGGGTTGTTATTTAAGTACTAACCCTATTGCAATTCCACCTGCTGCAGTGGTTCTCACCTGTCCTCGAGTAAACGTTTTTTGATCACTGCTGGATTTTGTTAGCCATCGCTTTTTAGTGTCCCCTCTATCACCACGGAGACAGAGGTAAACGTTGCCAGAGAAGCCTGCATTCCTCACATCACCAGTATAGACATGAACCGTGTATTCCACAACTGAAGAAAGATCACAGTAGTAGCTCTTAATTAGAAAAATACACCCAACATGATAAGCTCATTCTTTTAACTAGTTGATCTAATCCTTGTGTAGTGTTGTTCCTGTCTGTCAATTGTTCAAATGGTGTGGTTATCCTGTCTGAGGTGGACAGCATGAAAGATTAATTTAACATTGGCATTCGATGTGATTATGTTTGCTGTGTTACCTTGCAGCTTATTTTGCTGTTAAGCTGTATTCTATCAAAATATACTTTGCAGTGAAGTAAATTGAGAGGAACTAGCTGAAACAGCAACTGATATTGTGATAACAAAAGCAAATAAATAACTTTCACTTGAGGCTGTTAGTTGATTTACAATGTATATATATATATATATATATATATATATATATATATATATATATATATATATATATATATATATATATATATATATATATTTTTTTTTTTTTTTTTTTACAGGGCAGGGCATAATAATAAAACTACCAGAATAAATTGACTTTCACTAAGACTTAAAGTTACTAAGTTATATAAAAGCTTTATCAAAGCTTGAAAACAAACCATGAGAACTTTACTATGACTAGAATAAGGACACATTGCTAATAGACTGACTGGCCAAAAAAAAAAAAAAAGTATAATTGACTTAACAGATCACAGTGCAAGAGAATTGGCAGTAATGTTTATTTCTTACCAGGGGGAGGATCTTGTTTAGGATAGAGGGCAGGGAGTTCTATGCAGTTATATGCATTATCTTTAAACCAGCAGTTAAAGTCCAGCCGCATTTCCAGCCTTGCTCCGGGATTCTCCATAAGAACAGTGTTAAGCTTCCATGATTGCTTTATATAATCGGGTTTGCTGGACACAGACACCTTGTATATTGTCCCCACATCAGCCAATTCCTCCTTGTACAAAAAAAAAAAAGTTCAGCAGCATGACTGACTATTTTAAAAATACCAAGATTGTAATTATTTATTATTATGATCATTATTAGGGCTTTAGACAGAGAGACACCACCTACTATCACTACTTTACTTCTTTCAGGTAAGTAATGGCTACCAACACCTGTATTTAATAGACAGAGGGATTAAAGAAGCTAACTTTCTTTCCTAAATGAAAGAGACAGAAAAGTTGTGTGTGCTTATAAAAGAAACTGGTTGGTCAGAACTGGAGACTGAAATGGTTACTGAACAGATTTATTTGTTGTATCCTGCATTTTAGGTATAGTGATATATATTTTTCAACATAAAGTAATCACAATTGTTTTTATAATTTCATTTCCACATCCTGGGTTGCAGAAGGGATAATTAATATGGATAAAAATTCTGTCAAGAATAATTGATCGTATATATTACAATAATTGATCATACGTGTTTGAATAATTGATCATATATGTTTGATTTGTATTCGTTTGCTGATTTATGTCCCAGGATATGTGATTAAAAATATTAAAATTATTGTGATATTGTATTTTGAAAAACATATCTGTCTAGATAAAGCCAAGTAAAATGATGTGTTTGTTGTAAACTCTGTTTGTGTTTGTCCTCTCTTTTTTAGGGACTGCACAAGGAGAAGCAATCTTCCCACATTGCTCCTTGAGCATGACTCAAATCTTTGTCTCTCTGTTCCAGGCAATCTTTTTGTGTCTCTTTCTGAGAAAAGAAATAGCAGAATTCTGTGGTTTCTTTTCTGAGGGCTTAGATAAGATGCACTGCCATCTAGCCTCTAGCAAAATAACTGAAGTTAAAGCAGTGCATGCTAAATTATCTCGGAGATTGTTTAAGGACAAAATGTTGAAAGCAATCATTAAGTGTCATAATGTATAAACCTTGAGCTGCATAGTCTGTCCAGTTACATGAAGTCGCAGTTTCTTGTAACCTTTGTCTCCATAAATGTTAAGTGCAAGCTGAACAGGACTCTCTCTATTGCCAACTTCAGAGCCAGAGAGTGTCAAAAACCAGACACCAGAAAACTCCAACTGCACAGGACCGGACACCAATCTCTCACCTGCAGGCAGGAAAGAAAGCACGACAGAATATTATACAACAGCCCAGTACAAACAAATGAGTCACTAAACATTCTTATATCTGCAGCCTTACCACATTGGCACAACCTTGGAGTCCGAGAATTTTAGAGCTAAACATGGTTGGGCCTGTTTTGGATTTAAATGAGGAAAATGCAGGAAAGTGGTCTCAAACACATCATTACAGAGGAAATCATATAATAACAAACTTGAAATGTATACTCTTTAGCTGAGTCAATAAAACAATTCCATCTCATGTTTCTGTGACAGTTTATAAATTACTCAACCTTCGGTCTCATAATTTATGACCAAAAAGGTTAAGAGCCCCTGAGATAAAGGACGTTATAATTCATGTCCCTGTTCATTATATTGTTTGGTCTATTCTGTCTATCTATCTATCTATCTGTCTGTTGGTGCTGACTGTCACAGTGTGTGCTGGGAGTCAGTGAGTGAGTGAGCTGTGTGTGAATCGTGCTCTCTGTCTGAATTGGGGTTCTCCTTTTTTCTTTCTTTTCTTCTTCAATAATCTCACAGTATACTTGTTTATTGAGGGTTTGATTTGTGTAAAGCTGACTTTTGTCAGCCGATGTGATCAATATGGCCAAACCTCACAAGGAATCATGGCATTAGGATCCTGGCAGATGCCAGTGTGTCTGTAGAGAAATCGGTTTAGGAAAAGCTGTGTGTTGTGTCAATATTAAATCTGCCTCTCTTATGAGTAAGGCACTAAAGTGGTAGTGCAGATCATACTGCAGGGGTTCATAATAGATGGGTGTCTAGAAAAAAATAGTCATTTCAAATGTACCACCTTATTTTAAGAATGAACTATTGGAGAGAGATCTGAGCCACCACAATGATACCTTTGTGCTGTAAATCTACCGAATTGAAGCATGTTGCCTCTTTCAGAAGGCATTAGTATATGCTTTCAGATTTAGGTGGGGCTGAGGGATCCTCTAGGAGTGTTTGGGGAGAGGTTATTGTCAGTGAGTTACTGCACAGAGCAAGAGAGAACTGGGGGGGTGGATATTAATATAAACAATGACAATGCAGGGTTTAAATATCAGAAAAGAAAGAGACATTCTTGTCTCTGGGAATGTGTCAGAGGGCACAGAGAGTGATAGTTCTTGTAGAAGTACACACCGTCACTGCCCCTGTCAATCACAGTGCTTGGGCGAGTGTGCTGGAGTACAGCAGGGATAGTTGCAGTGTAGATGGTGGCAGTGACAATGACTCCTCAGTAAGTTTGGAGTTCTCCGACAGTCACTAAATCATAGGTTTTCTTATTGCATATATTTCCCATATTGTCTTATCTTTTAAATTACTGCATATTGTTAAATATAACAGAAAATACAACCAAAGAGATAAAACACTACATACCATTGATAGGAATCATAAGCGGCTTCTTTCAATTAAGTTTAACTGGGATAAAAACTCTCATTTCGAGAGAAAATCTTGGTTAGAAATCCTTATTTACAAAGGCTTCAATATGACAGCTGAATTTAAACCATTCAGTTTCAGCGACTAACACTGACTGAAATGTGTCAGTATTTCAATATAAACAACAATATTGATCTTCACTATTTGTTTTTGTTAGCTGTATTTTAAATTCAAATAAACAAAAATGAAATAATAAAGCATGAAACAAAGAAAAACTAAACAACCTACCAACTGACTTCAGTTTGCAAACCGTGCTCCGAGCGCCAATGTGTTCATCGAGCCACTTAAAGCAGGGGAACACCCATTCTGTATTGGACCTCTCAGACTCCTGCACTGTCACCAGCTTGAGGTACATTCCAGCCCCATACCCCTCTCCATCATGGCCCACAACAACCTTCTTCAAGTGACCCAGAGAAACTGCTTCCAGCAAAAAGGAATCAACCTGTCAAAAACCATCAGCAACAACATTTACAATCCACTTATCTACTTAAGAGTGTGCTATAGAATGTGACAGAAGTTCACAGAAACATACTCTTTGAGTGAATCTATTTCATGCTATTCTTTTCATCATGACAATCGATTTGGATTCTATATCTAAATTTCTGTATCTTTTTACCCAATACCGACCATTTCTTCTATGTAAAATGAGGTTCAATTGGGGTTTTCTTGCAGCGTGAAATTAACTTTAAAAAGTTATTTATATATATAAGCTCTAAGTTTTTTTCAATATCATTATGACAAACACGTATTTGTTTACACTTATTTTTGCTTCCATGAGCTACAGCAGAGCACACAACACTCTTAACTTCCTGCAGATACTGTAGTTGCAGGATTATGCTTATTTTAAATTGTAAAGGTAAAACAGCAATGTCAAAAAACCTCTCAAAAAAAGCAATCACAGTGTACAATTATAAAACGTTATATGAATTTGAATAATCACCTTGTTTCTCTGAAATTTTTGTCCTTCAACTAAAGACCTGTGAAGTTTCCTTACACCTGTGTCCCCTCGTTCTCCATACAGAGTTATGTATACATTTGAATATGTTTCAGCTCCCCAGGCGTCACCAGTGTGAACTGATACTAGGTACTGATTCACTGCAATCAAACAAAATTAACAGAGAAAAACACAATCTTCAAACGAATACCAAGGTTTGTTTTTGGGAGACTTGCTATGAGAATCTGCCAAAACTAAGAAAATAATTTATACAGTAGCATGGTTTGGTGACCACTGCTGGCTCCATTGATCAAGCTCATAGCAGGTCCACAAGGAGTACAGAAAGCTTGCAGCCAAATCACTGCACTATTTTCTGTGTTTTTTTTCTTTCTTTCAAATTTGGTAATAGAATTTTTATTTTTATATTAAATTCTCTAAATTAGATGTTTACTTCAATTATATTTCTGCGTGTTCTTCCTTTCTGAAATAAATATGCTAATGACGACTTGGAGTAAAAATCTCTGAGAATCTTGCCCACTCACTGCTAAAAGTATTGTTCTATATAACATTCTAAAATACATCAATACTTAACAGTAGTTACACTTGAATGCTAAATATATCTAAATATATATATTCTTGTTTTAGAAGATTATGGAGACCAACTTGATTTAAAATGGGTAAGGGACTTTACAACAAATATGTCTGCATGGTTAAACACTGGAGAGTTCCCATCTACAAACAGTATAGTACTGTGGGGTCACTGTCCTGTCAGACCAGTAGACATATTGTGGACTTTCCAGAATATGGGCCTACAATATAACAGTATTTATGCATGGCAACCTTTTACTGTTCAGAGGTAAAGCAGCTTGTCACAGAACCAGTCCAGCAAAGCAGGTGTTAAACCTGACTCAAAATTTAAACAGCGTGTATAGAATGTACGTGGGCATGGCAGTTGACAATTCAAAGTCACATTAAACTGACATAATTATGTCAGATTCAAAAGGCCTTCCCCTTGCAAAACTGACCGTTGATAGTTATAAAACAATCACTGATTTCTGAAGTAGGGTTTAATGCTTCCCTTTTAGTAATATAGTCTGACAATACCACATAAGAAATCAAACCAACGATGAATGGATTGACAATTATAACAACACTTGGACGTTGAAAGTAGACCGCAAAGTATTTTGACAGCTCTCCCGCTGTTATTATTTTAATAGCTGTTATTTTAGTGTCTTTTTTTGTTGCTACAGTTTTCAATAGGGAGTATTAGGATAATTTCTACTGCTGTTGCAAAAAGAATTCCCAATTATTATTTCCCCAGTGCTTTTTGCAATTCTTACCCTGTAGAGGTTTTCGGCCCTCGGTCAAAAGAGGGAATTCTTTTACCATTACAGTGTCTTCCAAGCTCAGCGAGAGCCAACAATTACAGTCAAAGTTCAGTTCCTTTCCTGTGTGGAGCTCTTCCATGTGAATAGACTTAAAATGCCAGCCCTCAAAGCCTGTCAGCTCATCACAGCTGACCCGAATCTTGTACACATCTCCAACATCTCCAGCATCAACCTAAAAATGGGATCATGAGGAAAAGTTTTCAGCTAAATTAAATGAAAAGAAAATGCACTCTTACAGCCAAGGCTGCAAGCACACATTTCCCTTTTAGTTACTTGTCTGCAAATAATCATAGTTTAGTTAATGCTTGAAATAAACTCTTGGAATAATTTTAACCCGACTTCCACTGAGTTTAAATTGTCTGATGCTAAGGGTAAATGCATCTTCTCTGTTGTTAACGTACAGAAAATGTGGCTGTAAGTGAGCTTTTCAAAAGTATACATTGCAGACTATCTGCATGTCCCAGTCTGATCACAGGCATTTTTAAACCACAAAAACAACGTGTCCTAAAATCAGGTTTTGAGCAAACCAGACTATTCACAAGCCTGTATTATTGTATCCTGGTTTTTCAGAATGGTTTACAAAGTGTTCACAAAAATGTTGAACTCTGCATTATGGGAACTTCAAAACTGTGTATATGACAACTCAAAATGTGTCATAGGATTTGTAGTCCCAAAACAGCACTAAAATACCTTGCAATACAGAGGTCCTAACATTGATGCTAGTTCATACATTTCTCAATATCCTTTACACTCAGCTGTTTGAATTAGGATAATTCACTTAATTCAAATTATTCTTCCCTGGAGGGGCTCCAAAATAATTCACACAAACAGGAAATTTATGTTAAATGAATTTGTATTATAAGAAGTAATTTAAAATAAATGACTGCTACATTTGGCTCGGAACATGTAGACAATTTGTAGTATCAGGAAATATGTTTAATCCAAGTTTGTTTTAATGAGAACAGACTAATAGGAAAGCATTTAAGAGGGTTATATTAAAATAAGCATTCTGTGTCCCTAGATATGTGGTTCATCACCTTTGTCTAACACTGCTTTGTGATTTATCTACTTTATTTCTTACTAGTAATATAATAAAGTACCTACAAAAGGACCTAATGAATCAGTTTACTCAAATGCAAGTTTAGAAACAGGCTCCTAAAAAAGTGTAATAATGCCTACCATTTTATATTATACTTCTAGTATATTTTTATTTCTCTGCAAGCCACGGAATATTTGAATTTACCAGAGTGGAAGCTTTGGGCTCAGCAGGTGATTTCAGCAAAAGCAAAACTTGAATAATAGTCACCCCATATATTTTTACATCTTACCAAAAACTCATCCCTTGCTCCCGGAAGAAAACTGACAAATGCAGGATTGTTAGATGAAAGAATGATGTCATTGCTTTTGCCCTCTGACCCATAGATTACAATGGTAGCTTTTATTTCCTTAGGCACTGGCGAGTCTTTAGAAGTTTTCACAAGAATCTTCCATTTCCCTTCAAAAAGATGTAGATTGTCATATAAACATATAACGAGTGGGTAAATATCTGGTATACATACAAATACACACACATACACATTATATATATATATATATATATATATATATATATATATATATATATATATATATATATATATATATATTAGATCTGCAGAAATAACATAACTCTAATTAATACAGGTATACAGAATCTCCATTTCATCATAAAAACAAATTAAGAGAATTTAATATTTCCCCCAAATTTCCCAGAAACTAAGTTAAATGTTCCTCAGGTCATTTTTTAAAAATGAATTTAGCATCTTGTAGCTTTCCTTACCTTTTTGGGGATCTTCTTTTGGAGCCTGATAACCTGTGAGATAAAATATGATGAGTTAGGGTTACTTTATATAAATATGGTTCCCTTTCAATTTGAAGACGACCACCAAAACATTACTTATGGGATATTATTGCCTATTGGTAGGTATTCACTGAGCTCTTTATATCAGAGTTGCCAAAAGGCCCCTTCCTGGCGAGACGTCCTCAGTCCCGCTTACCGAGGGATTAAATCCGTCATCCCACGGAAGCCATTTCTCTTTTTGCCTCTCAAGATGGTAAGGTAAGACCTCTGTGTTGAACTGGGAGTGTTTTGAAAAAGAGCTTTTCCTAGTCGACTACAGTTCCCCTGCATTCATACTGAAAGCTGGCTTGCCGCTTTCGTGGAATCAGCAGCTCTAAACCAAGCCTCTTTTTTCTTTTCTCCTTTCTTCAGCAGCCTGCTCACAACCTCATCAGCGTTCATAATTTTCATTCCCCTTAAGTTTTTACTGGAGAACGGCATCTCATAGCTGTCAATCTCAGCCTTTCATTTTCTGTGTTTTTCTGATGATAAGTGTTGGTCTATTGTTGACTTTTGAGTGTGGTCCAAAGATAACTTGCAAGTTGTGCAAAATAAATTATACGCATCGGTGTGGATATTGTTGCGTGTGTTCGCTTAATGAAATGCTTTTTGATTGCAATGTCTTTGACTCCATGTTTAGATCTCTCAGATTTTTATTTTAACAAAAAAATGTATTCAATTACCATTTATACTCATCCTAATTAGCTGTTATTGTTATAATTAGTAAAAGCATAATGTGTTGATTTCTTAATTGTGAATCTGATTACTATAACTGGAGTGGCTGCAGGGACATCTAGGAGACAGCAGTTGAATTTAAATTGAAAAAAACAGGTCACGTAAAATGCAGAACCTTACATGTAGCAACCTCGGTGCTCGGTCCTTCCTGAGAAGGAGGAAGGAGGGGAGCCTGAGCTCTCTGCTGCGGTGGAGCCTTGTTCCGAGATGGCCTCCGAAGCTAGTGTGCCACCGCTCTCGAGCTCTACGGCTACATTGATGAGACGCATTGCAAACGTTTTGCAGGTCCCCTGGACGACAGCAGCCGAGCCATGCCGGTACCTGTTCCGGACGCAGGCCATGGCTCCCTGCCCACAGCCCTTCCCAGCTTTCTCCGATTTCATGGAGCAGGTGACCTCCTCTTGGGATCGTCCAGTCTTGGCACCAAGCAGGCTGAAGCAAGCGTCACAGCCTGCTTCTTTAGAAGGCGCAGAGAAGCTGGGCCTGGCAGGTTTTCCCCCAGTTGATTCCACCATTGCAGCCTTGGTCAAGGCTAAGCCAGTGGGAGGGGGGTTACCTAAAGACCCTGTGTGCCTGAACCAGCAGTGTAGGGTTATGGAGACACACCTGAAGAGTGCATATGCAGCAGAAGCACACACACATGACGGGCATACTGACTGCCTATATGAACGGCATACTAAGAGAAACCCCGCTTAGAGAGCCGGTGGCCACCGAGTTACACCTCCTGTCAGGCACGCTGCTCCAGGTCTCCGGCCTTCAAGGGCCAGCCGAAGGCCGGAGCCTGACAAGCCTGGTAGTAGCTCGTAGACAGCTGTGGCAGTGGAGGACACCCTACAGCGCTCCCTCCGAGAATGCAAGGTGCCTTGGCAAGTTGCCACACTACCCCCTCCCAAGCCGTTGGCAATCTCCCCAGGCTCACACTATTACCAGGACGGTTCTGTTTCCCAGGGCTCTGCAGGGTGACTTAAGGCATCGCCTACAGGCCACAGCGGCAGCAGTCAACCGGGTCCTCCCGCAAGGTAGGGGAAATGCAGGGTGTGGTGCGTCCACACAGTAGCGTTTCAGAAGGCAATTCCAGGGCCGTCACCCTAGGCAACCACTTCAAAGGACTCTGCCCAACCTCAGCAGCCCCAGCAGGGTCCCTAAAGGCATTGTGATCTCAGACTCATCCGTTCCCTGAACACCAGTTGCAATACTGGAACGCTTGCGTCTCGGGCACCTGGGTGCTCGCATTACAGTTCCGCTTGGAGCCTCCTCCCTTTCGAGGGGTCACAAATTCATCTGTGACAGACCCTCTTCAGGTCTCGGTACTTCAGAAAGAAGTGGCTGCCTTGCTGAGCAAACAAGCCATTCACCTTGTAGACCCCACCTGCTATGGAGAGGGGTTCTACTCGAGATATTTTCTGTTATCCAAGGACAGAGGATTTTGCCCCATCCTTGACCTGAGCCTCCTCAATGAGATTTTGAAGGAGAGGAGGTTCCAAATGCTGGCTCACCGTCACATTCTCCAGTCCGTCCAGCCGGGTGACTAGTTTACCAGCATGGACTTACTTGACACGTACTTTCACATTCCCATTCGTCCTGAGCACAGAAAGTACCTCTGCTTCGCCTTTCAGGGAAGCGTTTATGAGTTTTCCGTGGTGCCATTTTTCCACTCATTAGCCCCTTGTATGTTTTCAAAGTGTGTAGACATTATCCTGGCCCCCTTGCAGTTGCAGGGGATCAGAGTAATAAACAATTTCGACAACTGATTTGTCCCAGTCGCGAGAGGGAGCAGTGGCCCACACGACAATTGTGATAGAGCATCTGGCAAGGCTGGACCTCACCATCAACGAAGAGTTGGCTTACAACGGTGCAGTGAACAACATACTTGGGGCTCCGGCTGGACTCCAGTATGATGTGCGCATACCTGTCGGATGACAAAGCAGCAGCTATTCGAGGCTGTTTTGACAGGTTTCAGAGGTTACCTTGGTGTTGTGCCAAAAACTATTGGGTCTGATGGCCGCAGCTGTATCAGTCATCGAGCTGGGTTTACTATACAAGCGCCTGCTGCAAACGTGGTGCATTGTGTTTCATTTCCATCCTGACAGTGTCTCACTTGTGCTCGGCAGCCCTGCGCTGGTGGAGGATGACCTCTCACCTACGCGAAGGTGTGCAGATGGGAGTAGTGTTGAACTGTCAAGTGTTGACGATGGACGCCTCTAACTTGGGTTGGGATGCCGTCTGGGAAGGCAGAGGAGTCCGCGGCACCTGGTCAGACCGTTACACGTCCCTGCACAGAAACATGGTGGAGTTGCAGGCTGTTTTATTTGCCCTCCAGCACTTCTTACCGGCGCTGCAAGGAACACATGTGTTGGTCCAGATGGACAACACAGCGGTGGTGGCGTATGTCAACCACCAGGGTGGCCTACCGTACCCGGGGTTGCATCGCATTGCCTTCCGGCTTTTGATGTGGGCTCAAAGAACCTGCTGTCCCTATGGGCGACGCATCTGCTTGGAGTGGCAAACTGGGCAACAGGGAGGGTGTGCATCCTTCACTAGGTCGTTATATGCTTACATATCTCTTATAAACTTCTAAGTCTCTTATCCTATGCCAGTTATCTTGCAGTTCCTGTAAGAACTGCTCGATGCTGGTAGGTCACTTTCTACACTGAAGATATATTTCACAGCTATTTCTGCGTGCCATGCCCTAGTAGACTCGATATCTCCAGGTGCGCATTTCTTGGCAACTCAGTTTCTTAAAAGTGCTCACTGGTTAAGCTCCCCCAAATGGGGTCGTTCTCCCCAAATGGAGCCTTGATACTGGAGGCTCCCACGAAGGCCTTGTTTGAGCCCATACTCCCCATGGAGTTGAAGTATCTGTTTATGAAGACAGCCTTCCTCTTGACTATCACCTCCGCAAAGCGGGTCAGTGAGCTACAGGCGCTGTCATGCCTATTTGACAGCGTATGCATATTTGGGACGATGGCTGCAGGGTGTCACTGCGTACAAAGGTGATCACAGCCTTCCAGATGAACTAGTCTGTGGAGCTGGAGTATTTTCATCCACTCCCTGTTCTCTTCAGAGCATGATAGGAGACTTCCTCTGCTCGGTGCGGCCGTTGAGGTGCTACATGGATAGGACAAGAGCCCAGCATCATTCTGACCAGCTCTTTGGCTGTCATGGGATATTGATCCTAGGATAGCCTCTCTTGAAGCAGCAACTGTCGCACTGGATTATAGACACAGTCTCGACTGCATATGATAGTTCCGGCTTGTTCCCACCTGGGAGGGTAGCCGCTCATTCTACCAGAGGGTTGGCTACATCTTGGGCCCTCTTCAACAGGGTCTCGCTATTCGATATCTGTAATTCAGCTAGCTGGGATATGCCGCATAACTTCTCCAGGTTCTATCGCCTTAATTGCTTAATTGATCCTTCCTTGCCTTCATTAGGCACAAGGGTCATTGAGGTTGCACGCTTGCACCGCTAACCTTGGGTTATACGGTTCTGGTGCATCCCTCATATGCTGCCATTCCTTTTCCCTTGCGATGGCTCTGGTATACTTTCCCATTAATTATGTTTTCGTGGTCATCTTCGAAGTGAAAGGGAATGTTAGCTTACTTACTGTAACCCAGGTTTCCTGAAAGAGAAGACACCACCAACCAGTGAGGTCGCATCGGTCGCCTCACAGGTTCGATGCATAAAGAGAAATGGCTTCCACTGGATCACCGGTTTAATCTCTCGGTAGGTGGGACTGGGGCCTATCGGCAGCTCTGAAACCATGAGCTCAGTAAATACCTACCAATAGGCAGGCATATCCCATAAGTAATGTTTTGGTGGTAGTCTTCTCTTTCAATGAATCAGGGTTACGGTTAGCAACCTAACATTTGTTTTTTTCAAAAGTCTGATATTTACACCATGTGAAACCTTGTCATATTGTATATATATATATATATATATATATATATATATATATATATATATATATATATATATATATATATATATATATATGCCAAAGGTGTATTAAACAAACTGAAACATTGGGAAGTTGGCTCTTTTAATATATATTCTTATTAAAGAGACCTTTGTACAAGATGCAATAGAGAAATAGAGAGCAGTGTTCTGTATTATTTTATTAGCAAGCAGATATTATGTTTAAGTTTGAAAGTACTATACACACAGTACAATGGTAAGATAAAGTTCTCAATAACTTGCCTTCTACAAATAACTCTCTCTCAGTCTTTCCATCATCCTGGTACTCATCCAGCCATCTAAAAAAACAGGTTTGACCATTGAAATTGTAGGAAACAAAATTCTCAACCACAGAAGCTATAATAGTATTTGTCAAAGAGGAGTACAGTACCTGTTGCAGAGAAACACACTTTCATGTTCTCTGGTCTGGTCTTCAAACTTGATGATGACTTTTTCCAGGAACCATCCGTTACCTTAAGAAGATATACTTTGGTAAGGTAAAGGGTTAAACAAATATTCTCAGTACACTGTGCCATCACTGCTGGTACACACAAGGGACTGAGTGGGGTGTGGGAACTTAACTGACCTTGGCTGGAACACTGCTGACACAGAGAAACTAGCAAAAACAAGGTTTAGCTTCACATGCACATTTAAGCAACATATGTAAGACAGGCATTTGAGAGTGCATTTGAGAAGCATTCAAGATCCTCCATGAACACACACTAGCACCTTGTCCGATGCCCTCCCAGAGATTAGGTAACTAATTATTGCTTCATTTCTGCTAATAACTATAAGCCTCATTATTGTGTTTAAGGATAATGATTAAGCTGTATAAGAGAAACTTGATTATTGGAATCAAGAATTCAAGATTCAAGAGAAAATGATTGCACAAATATATTTTCAAATCACTAAAGTTTAAATTCTTGTGATGAGTTAAAAATGATTATACATTGATCTGTAGCATTAGATGTCCTTGTTTGCATTTTAAAAGCCATACCTACAGGTTTTCATATTTGCTGTGTGATATACAAATGGAAACTGTAGACGTCCTTGTTTAGGTGTGACCAAGTAAATGAATAAGAACCTGAGTATTAATGTCTTCAGCACTATAGCATTTGAAAAAGAGAACATTTCAATTTAAGTTTCTTTTTATAAAGCTAACAAGTGATAACATACTAATACAAGTAATTATTGATAGAGCACAATACCTGGACCAGTTCCACTGTGCTCGACCACCACCTTTCTCAGTTCTGCCAGAGATACAGCCTCAATGCTGAAAACGTCAACCTTATCAAAACAAGCACACCATATTATTCCTCCATGACACACCGTTGGAAACAATCCAACAACTGTTAATAAACAGTATGCTAGATAACATTCGCACATCAGTCTCACAGTTGACGCTGAATCAAAGGACATAGCTTGCAAAATAAAATAAAAAACAAACACCAGCTTTCGATTAAATGATAGTCACACATCTCAAAGCTCTGTGATCATTAAAGGCAGGATCAATTGCAAACAGTCCTATTTGGTTAGATCAAATAAATAAACGCCCATCTTTATAATTCCATTCAGGGTGTTTCTCTTTTTCCTCATTTATTACAGAAATTGTTTTAAATAATATCAAAATGTAATTTACAACTGACAGCTTCAACATTGTAAAACTAAAATAACTATTTCACATGCAGTTCATTTGAATCTATGAAAAAATGAAAGCAACTTCAGTCAGGGAGGAAAGAAATGTTTATTTTGTGATAGCACTTTACAGTAAGTGGTGGGAATGTATATATATTCTTAACAAAAATATAATTTCTTGAAGTAATCATTTTGCTTGTTCATATAAACGGTCTTAATCCAAACCTTACAAACACATATCATGAAGGGTTACTAAAGGGTTAATGGCATCATCCCCATTCATAAATACATTACACAGGCTCTAAGCTGGAAAAGAAAAATGTATATTTCTGGCAATAAACAATTCAAACCTGGATCTGTTTTTATTTTGATTCATCATCAATGACGTGTTAATTGAATCAGAATAAAACCAACTCCACATTTGCTTTTACAATACTGTACATATTGTAAATGTTTTTTCATGGCATAAAGTGAATTAGCCAAAAATACTGTGAAGCCTTACCTGTCCTTGCTGAAAGCTGAGTTTTTGATTCACTGATTTGTGCAGTTTCCTTTTACCAGTGTCCCCCCTTGACCCAAAGATGTTAATATAAACAGCAGAGTCTGTGTCAGCTCCTGGCCTGGACCCAGTGTAAATGTAAACCTGATACACCAGCACTGTTTAACAAAACAAGAACATTCTTGTCCATTTGTATGGATGTTATCAGATTGAAACTAAAACTGAAAATGTACAGATTAATCTATTTAAATGTCACAAACAACAACATACAAACATTAACTGTCAGGTATTGTGAATCACAGTCGTCATTCCATTCAAGTTAGAATAAAGGATGAAGGAAAACTACTGTGACTACCTATGCGGTACCAAACTTCATGGGAAATCTAGGCTATTGCCACAGCTAGTCAAGAGATATACAAACAAAGGAGCAGCCCAGTAAAGGTGTAATGTAAAAGTGTAAGTTAAACAAGACACATTTTTCTATTCATGTTACGACTTGTTATTTTCAATTTGTTTAATCAAACAATTTATTATCAAAAAACAAAATCACATGGGATTGGATACTTGACCATTATTAGCCCACTAGGCCATGCTGTCTTCTCATGTTTCTACTAATTTTATATATGCAAACTTGGCTAAGGGTCACAAATTTAGATTCTGTGACAGATTTATTATTGAGAGCAATGAACTACAAGAATGAATACTATAATGTTGCAAATAGCAAATTAGCTATCTCAGGTTCTACATTGAAGAGATGGAAAAGGTTTAAAATGGAAATACTGTAACAAACTGGTTTTGCCTGTATTGCAGAGTAATGCAAGGGCTATAAACTGATTGACCTTACACACATAAAACCCAGCAGCAGATGCTGAATAATACAGAGCATGTCATGAGTTATTGAAATGACAGCTTTCTTCATCATTAAAGTTTATAGACCACAGAATTTCCAGAGTTAGAGCTGTGAGTACTAACAAGGCTCCTGAGTGAAATAATAAAACATGAATGGATTTTTCCATCATTCTCATTCTGTTATGGAATTGGATTATGTTCCTGAGAAAGGGTAAATAAATCTAGTCTTAAAGTTGTTTGGGCAATGCACATCTAAACTATACAAACAAGTCAAGTGTTGTATACAGTATATCCAGTGCCCAGTTGTAAGTCAACTGGACAGTGGATATGTTATGACTTACAGGACATAAACTATGTGATATGGGATGAGTGGCACTGTTAGCCTGGGGTGTTGTAAATTACAGTTAATAAAGGATAACCCAGGGCAATAATCCTAGAGATGCCAACTAAGGACCATATGGTACCCTGAGTAACACTTGTAGACCTTTTGTTCACTCTTAACAAGTAAAGATTATTTATATGTAATCATTTAGAGAATAATATTTTTCATAATGATGCAATATGACACATTGTTTGTACAGCAATAATATTTTACCTGGTAAAGACTTCTTGTTTGTCTGATGAACAGCCAGTTCCTTCCATACATCTCCAGCATCTTTATCTTCAGCCAGCCATTGCTTCACAGGAAGGGACATCTCTTTTTGTGTGGTCAGTTCATGTAGAATCACCTCCTCTAAGTACCAACCAGGGTCTTCTCCACTGTTGTCATGGCCAATACGTAATTTGTACAACTCCCCTAGGTCCTTCAAATTAATCTGTGTACACAGCAAGCACAGTTTAACAATAAAACTCTTGAAAAAATCCTAGCACCAAAACAAAATAATTTACTTTATCAAACTTAAAGATCTAAGTATTGTAAATCTGATATACTGTACAGTAACATGAACTATCGTATTCTGCAAGGTCAGCTAATCTAGTTGGACTTTTTTTTGTTACAATATCTGTTGCTTTAAAAATTAGGTTTAATTTCTCTCCAGAGTACACAATTAATTCATGTTCCACATCTAAATTTTGTTACATTACTTAACCCATTCCTCCCCAAGAACTTATGGGATAGGTCTGTCTTTAAATCATGTATTGGAAATCCCATGTTCATGTTACTTAATGAGACACAAACAACTTGCTTAAGAGACTTAAGTTATAGTATGTTAGTTTCAGGTCTGTAAAATTACTTAGTTGTGTTCTCTTTCTGTAACTAAAGACTGCAGTAAAATGTTTCAAAAAGACCTTAAACGAATAGTCTACAGTAGAATGGCAATGCAGTGGTTCTACAAATAAAGTGTTCTGTAATAAAGGGACAATGGAAACAATAAGACAGCTGCAATACTATGAGCAACACAATACATGTTCCTATTTTTGGACAATGATGGTATCAAAATGTTACTGTATGAACCAATAATCATCTATAACTTAAATGAGGTAAACCTTTAGGAAGGCAAGCAGACAAATGTTTAGGCAAATTCTGTTTACACACTGGCAATCCACTGCATTTTTATTAGACATTACCATATCAAGACCATTGTGAAGTATCTGTTTCAAATCCATTGTGTTGCCCTTGCTGGTAATGTGTGGTCTACTAACGGTTCTGCTTGGGTTTCCATTTCAAACCCTCCTGTATATACTTTAAATCTTAACGTTACACTTACACTGTCTTATGTAGAGTATCTGTATGTGCTGTCAATGTTAATATAAACAGCCTCGAGACTGTATTCCCCTAGCTGCAGTTTTATTTTCAATAAACAATTATTTATTGTATTGTGTCTGACACACATTTAATGATAAGTCTGATTTGATATTGAATTTTTGTGAGATAGTTAATTGTACTATGCGTATTGTATTTATATTGACTGAATAAAACAATTTGTTTCATACAAAAAACTGTAATTGAAAAATAATGGTAGCAACATTGAAATGGTGAAGTTTTTGGCTTGTGCAAAACTGCATCTCACACCACCACATACCACCCCCCCCTTATTTTACATTGCCATCCAAACAGTTATTAATTACTGGGTCATTCCACCAGCTTCTGACACATTTGGGAGAGGTCTGTGACACGATGCCAAATTAAATTAGTGGCCTACTGCTGTAATGCATCCTTCCCACATCACAAATATATTGTTGAAAAAATGGGGAACCTTATGTGGACTGTCCATCCATCTACATTGTGTACACAGAAACCGCCTTGATTTTTAGCAATCTGTACCAAACATTTATCAAAAACTCCCAGCCTCCAATAGGCATTTCAGATTGTATTTGGCAATAACTGCAATTGACTGTATACAAATATGCCTTCACTGGCTTTGTTATAGTTTAACAACATTGTCAACATTGTGTGATGATGCTGAGAAGATAGCAGATAAGTTGACATGACACATTTTGCCATTATTATTCACCCAGCACATTGATAAGTTCCTCATACTTAAATACTGATGGCTTTTCTGTAATACTGATAGCTATAATTTACACTTTTGAATCGCTATCTGGACGGATTGAAAATACTGAAGACATTCCGCTGACAGCAAGACCTGTGTTTTTTGGGCTGGTGCACACTATTTTTGAACTCTTTGTTTTGCACTTGGATTGTACCCTAAAGCATGCAACGTTTTTAAAATTGCACACAAACTGTAATGTTTCTTTAGATGTTCATCAGCAATCATATATATATTTTTTGCTTGATTATTGTCTGTAACTTTGTGGCTCTTGGGTTTGACTAATTTGTACAACTGTCAGGACAACGTTTTCACTAGCATTATCTTCATCAATCCTGCCAACTCAATTTGCCAGAAGCAAAGCCTTAAAACAAGACAATATATTTGTATCACTAACATACAAGAAAAAAGTATTGAGATAACATCCTGCCATAAAACGCTTGGTCTCTATTAAACACCAGGTTTCTGTCATTGCGATTAAAGTTGAGCAAGATGAGGAGCTTGCGCATAACGAACTGTTAATAAGTGACAGCGATGACCGTGACTCTCAGGGTTAATAAATAACAATAATAATAATAATAATAGAAAATGTAATTTAAGGAAGGCCTACATGTAATCCATATTTGTTGAATGCAGTTATTACGTAATTAAAAGTTTTGATATTTCTAAGCGTGCTGAAAGTAGGCCAGACACTTACTTCTTGGTGTATTTTAACATTTTGTTGTATTAACAATGATTAAACAATACATTACTTTTACTAACGATACACATTGCTTTTATTGTTAATTTTAAAAAAACATTTTAGAAGTTTGTATTATTATTATTATTATTATTATTATTATTATTATTATTATTATTATTATTATTAATAATGGTAGATCTAATCGTGTTTTTAAATACAAATTTGTACTTCTGCTTGTTCATTTTCCAATGTTTTGCATTCTGTATCCTTGTTAACCAGTGCATATAAAAATAGTAATAATTCATTTGCATTATACTTGAGGGTGTACAATACAGTAGAATTTTGCTATAAAACAAAAACAAAATTGTTACTTAGTTCCCACTGACATACAACCTTTAAACAAAGTTGCTGGAATGTTTAAATTGAGTTACGATGTTGCTACAAGGCTGTGTGTTAGCGGCTTCTCAATGACCGCATGGAGCATGTGAAGCTAGAGATCTAATATAAACACCAGTCTCCAATGCTGTCAGGATCTGCCAACAAATATTGTAAATAAATGCCAGAGGCGTTTAATTGAAGTTTTACAGTAATAATAATAATAATAATAATAATAATATAATAATAATAATAATAATAATAATAAAATGGTGTGAATTTGGTTATTAATGTAATCATCTATTCACATACATTTTTATAACCAGGATACTGTACAAATAAATATTAGCAGATGAGATCACTGCACACAGAAGTAAATATTTTCTGCACTCGGATTTGCTGGAAAATGATCTATCTAATAAAACCTATCATGCAAATTATTTGCTTTGTTTTGTTTTCATAGTCAACACAACCTGCAAGCAAATAAATGTCTGGTAATATCTGGTCTAACTCACCACTCAAGTTTCACTTGTAATGACTTCTCTTTAGTTATGTGTTAAGGTCTAATTACACTGGGTGTGGCAGCAGAAAGCAGTAAACGGTAAACAATGTGGTTTTTCATATTAGCCAAAGTTCTTGTATTTCCCTAACTGCCCCATTACCAACCAAAGAGTCCTCTGTATGCCCAGTAATGACCTTTGTGTCAGGACTTAACTATTACATCAGTTACATCAAGCAGAGAGACAAAAATCAGTAGTGCTGGCAATGTTTTAGTATAACTATTTCCGAGAGAAGCAATGTTACTTCACACATATGGGTGCAAAAAAAAGGAAAGTGAAAAATAGAAATGTGTTTACCTGAAATGTATCTGCACTGTTTGGATTAAAAAGCTGATGCTTTCCAGATCCCAGGATAATAGGACCTGACTCTCCAATATCTCCATAAGCGAAGAGGAAGACCGTTGCTTCAGTGCTGGCAGAATGGAAATCTCCAGTCACTACTGTAACCTTCCAGTCCCCAGCTGTTTCATTAGAGGTACAGTGTTAATGTGAGGGCCATTTCTCATTTATTGTTTTAAATAAAAATGTATATAACACCATCAATCATTTGATTAAACCTCATTTTGTGATCAACCCAAAGCACTTGTGAGGCAAAGCACTTCTTTGCTTTTCAAGGGAGCATACAGAAAGTTGTGCTTAGGTTAATTAAAAATGGCTGATTTACAGATTAAAATGCTTCACAACACTAAAATACATTACCATGTGCCTTTTCTTTCTCACTAGAATGAACATTTATTCGAATCTCTGAAAACACAGGTAAAGATTTTCAGTTACTTGGGGATATTATTTTCAATAACTCACAACATTCTCTATAACTACTGAATATTTATAAAACAAATTGTGTAGAGAGGATCTGGTAGTTAACAATATTTGGTTACAATGCATGTTTTGGGGAGAGAAATTCTGATGCTCCTATTAGGAAGGAGATGTGTGTGGGACACAGCAAAAGCCTTCTGAAAGTCAGGAAGCAAAACAGCGAATCAGCTGAGAGACCTGGATTTAGAGGTATTTCCTCAGACTATTACCATTTTACAGTGGCAGCATTGGATTCAGTAAACAACATTTTATTTTTGTTTTTTAAGTTAATATAATTTACAAATTGTAACAATTTGCTCAGCCATTGAGGTGCATAAAAGCATTAATGAATTTTCTTTTTTTTAACTTTAGTTACCTTGTAGCACGAGTTCCACGTCAGACTTGACAATACCCTGGGATGAATAAGGAAGCCATCTACAACACATAAAATACTTGACTTTACTGTTAAGGTTTTATTGTAAAAATCAAAAATATATCATTTTAGACTGAGGTTAACCAGTTGACGTGTCATTATTGTTCCACTGTTCCCTTGATGTTTCCCACATAATACATAAAGTTAATATTTTGCCAACTCTAAATGGACAGAACAGTGACTGAATGGTGTTTTCCATGTTGTGGACAACCTAACTTACCAGTGAAGGACAGCAGCTTAACTTCAAGTCTAAACTGTCTAAATAGTCTCATTAAAGGTCCACTGACTCCCAAACATTTTGGCCAAACTATTACTATTAAGTAATAAAGGCCTAAGTAAGGTGACCATATTGTTTCATGTTCAGCTGGACAGTTTGGGACAGTTCTGGCTTTTCAACTCTCAACCCAATGTATTCTGGTCCATTTTACCTGTCTCAGGTACCATTTTTTCCTTTAAGAGAACAGGACTATGCTCACCAGAATGTATTGGGTTGTGAGTTGAAAAGCCTGAACTGTCCCAAACGGTCCAGGTGAACACGGAGCCAAATGGTCACCTTAGACATAAGAAAAACTTTAACAAGCAATTGAAACTTCTGTTTTCTCAGTAGATCTTCATGAGCAGCATTAATTACACTAGTTTAACACAGTGCTTACATATTACAGTTTTCAATACATATAATCACAACAAAATACTCAGAAGTAACTATGTTATGAACCAACATTCACAACCTTTTTTATATCAGTACTTTAAAAACAGAACCACTTAATTTCAGTATTAGAGATGTTTATGTTACCCAAATCATTCTACAGATATTGCCAAAATTTTAATCACCCTGCAAAATTAACAAATTTGCTTTATAAAGTCGAATGAAACCTGCTGAATAATGAAACGTTAACATATTTAATCACCCACTGCATTGTAGTTTTCTGTATACGTAACGAAAAACTGACAAAAGTTGAAAAATGTGACATTTCGAAATCGAACATGAAATACTGTACTACTATTATGGCTTCCTTTAGTCTTTTGAAACAAAATGTTTTGATTTACCTTTTCAAACCATTTGGGACTGATGCCAGAGAAATGATGCAGAACTTTATTTTTTGGTTTACTCTTATTTTTAAAAACGGAAAGCAACAGGTTTTATGTTGTTTAAAAAGCATAATAAAAAATAAGGCCTATGGGATTACTTTCAAAACTTGGTCACTGATTTAAAAGTAAATGTACTCACTTGTATTAGTTTGTATTTCAACTTAAGTGTATGCTGTCTTTTGCCCTGTAATCTTTTCGAAAATGTGATATGCAGTTTCAGTTCCAAAGCTTTCTCAGAAGATACTAGTGTTCCAGAGATTTACTCAATGTCATGTAATGATGGGTAGGCTGGTTTGATATTAATCCAGGCCAGAAGGCAGTAGGGAAAGTTCATACACGGATTGTGAGATTTATTTTAGTAGTCAAACGCTTCAGACCATTCATAGCCTAGTTCCACAGTTCCATTATATTATATAACATACATGTCACAGAGTCAGTTACTTCTATCATTTAGAACGCCAGTTACCCACATTAAAGCTCTCTGCCTGACTCTCCATCTTCCTACTCACAGCTGAGAGATAGTCATCCCAGAAAGTGGCACTAATGAACTATATACAGTTCTTAAAGGTACAGTAAAGGATCATAGAGTAGTGTATCGCATCACTGAAATTAAACCTACATGTCTGACTCAACATACTGAGATTCTGGATTTGGAAAAACTTTCAAAGATAATAACTTATAATGATGTGGATTACTGACTTATGATTCATTTGTAAAATTATATATTAGCATACAGCTCTATTAATTATCCTGATTTCTTGTGAATTGTGTACCAGTATCATTATTAGAATATTCCTGTGGCGTATATGAAGACAACTATATTATTACATAATGTTTCAATTCTGACAGCAATTACAAGCATCAAGCTCTATGCACTTATATATTATTATTGTTTGCTTGGAAATAAATTAAACGTTTCTGCTGAAAATAGATATGAATTAATAAATTTGACAAAAACAATTTTAATTTGAATCCCCCCTAAGTGTCCCTAACTAATAACGGTAATTACAATTCATTCAGATAATTACAGTGACGTTAGCAACTGTCAACATTTTTCATTCTATATTGCTATATAACTATAGAACCATGTATGTAATTCCTGTGTGATTATAGGTTATTTACAAAGTAATAAAAGACACAATGTAACTGTTACCAAAAGAAGAATTGTTTGCCATTTTCCTAAGAACCCTTTCAACATTGAAAGTGATAAGAAAGACAATCCTGCTGCTTACTCAGTGGAATAAGAGCTACAGTGTAAATGTCACCTTTCACAATTGAAGATGTACTCAGAGTCCTCCCCTGATTCCCTGATGATGACTTTCTCGCAGTACCAGTACTGAGATTTAGTCTGTGCCTCACACCGCAACAGCACCCTCTGCAGTTTACCCAGGGACACTGCCTCTAGTTGAAACAAGTCCACCTAGTACAAGACAAATGCTGTTGGTGCACAATTCTACACATTCTTCCGAAAACCATACCAAGCATAATTACAAAGAACCAGTAAACACTAAGTATTTTGTGATGATTTTAGGTTCTTGAAACAATGTCCTATGATGCATTATACAGAACAGATTATATGTGTGCTTCTGTAAGATCAGCAGTGGAGGATTTTCAAAAACAGTGAATAGACAAAAGGTACATTCTTATCTAAAATTGCATGCATATGGGTTTTCATTACAATGATCCCTATGTTATTTTGTTGTATGCTTCATCACATGAGCTGAGCAGTATGCAGTACTAGTGAACTGATTCTGTGGTACTGAAGGAACCACCTATGATAGAATTCATTTTTAATAGATATCAAACAAGGGGCAAAATTGGTTCTGAGGAAGAACATGATACCTGCTAGCCAATACCTGTGGATTCATATGGGCACACTGAATTTAGATTAAGTAGTGTATATGGCGTGTGTGTGTGTGTGTGTGTGTGTGTGTGTGTGTGTGTGTGTGTGTGTATATATATATATATATATATATATATATATATGCTAACATGAGCTTACAAATTATGGTAATAGCATTTCAGTTTGTACCACATACTACTCTTTCTGTAAATAATATTTTATTGAATGTCACTCTCTACAGACAGGAATAACAGAATTACTTAGTAACAGGAAGACATGTCACACATATAGATAATGAACAGGCCTTTAGATGAGGCTTATTCGCTTAAATGAAACACATTCAACACCTTGTCTTTGATTTAATTAAGAGTATTACAATAAAAGCACAGATTGTTGTTTAATAATTCTACTGTATTATTTAACATTATACAGTGAAGCCCCTAGTTACAGTCATCTAAACTTTGAAGGGAGTAAATTACCTTGATGAATAAATGTTCAGTCATTTGGGTGACCAATTAGTTCAAGTTTCAATATCTACATTTTTTTCCTTAATTATGCCTGTTTGAATTTGGGAGGCTTGAGTTGTGTTATTGCAATGTTACCTGTCCTCTCTGGAGTTTGCAAGGGAGGTCTGATTTATGAAGGAGGCGCAGTCCTGTGTCTCCTCGCTCCCCATAGAGACAGATGAATACCGGAGACTGGGTTTCTGCCTGATCCAGGTGCCCAGTGTATACATTCACTTGATACTGAACAACTTTCAGGCCAGGAAAACAAAGTTATATGTTACTATCATTAACCAACTGAATGGGACACAAAATAGATTGAATAAAATGTCAACTTAATTGCCATAGATCACGAATGTATAGAAAAATAACAAAAAAAATTAAATACATATATTTTCACTTTTATTGCAGGTCTAATTTAAATAACAGTACACAGGCTTAAATATAGTATTGTGTTTCCCTATGGAGATATAATTTTAGTTGACCTGACTTTGATTTCCATTAACTGAGAGTAGATGTTAAAACGTCATGCTGATTTGAACTCAGCTCTCACCAAGACAAGCATCAACTAAGACAGAGCTTTACAGTAAACTAATGTGATCCATCTGCATCTCCATCCATTATAAAGGTGCAAGTTATCTAAATAATGGAAAACATTACCTGGGCTAAAGGTTACCTAGGTAATAGGAAAATAATGTTTCGCAAGTATAGAAACTGCAGGTTTCCCAGGTATTGGGCAAAGTCCATCTATATATATATATATATATATATATATATATATATATATATATATATATATATTATATATATATATATATATATATATATTAGACATAAAACTCTAAATGTACCACTAAGATTTGCAGTTATGTGTATCTATAGTGCTTTACTTTTGACTTCAAGTGATGTGAAATCAGGAAAGGTTAGTGTGAGCTTCACAAATTTGCCATTGGGTATACTGGAGCAGAAGAATGGCACATTCTGGTGAAGTGAGTGACAGTGGCATTTTCCCAACATTAAAGTTTAATTCTTTGAACTTACTGTCTGACTACTGTGACTGTTACAGTACTGTATGAGCTTGTGGAAAATGTGATGGGTTGACCCCAGGCGACCCTTACAATGTCTTAAACATCTGGGACAAGAGAAGGAGGTCAACCCTTAGATTTATTTTCCCTGGTGTCTTGTGGAATACATTAGAAGCTTCTATAAATGAATAAAATAAAATGTCTTGACAGCTGAAGAGCAAACTTTACCTGGATGAACTGGCCTGCCATCTCTTTCTCTTATTACAGGGAGTTCACACTCAATTTCTCCATTCCCACGATCTCTTGACAACCACTTGTTAGCATCAACACGATCTCTTGGTCAACAACCTAGGAGGAAACTTCATTCTCTTGAACCAATTGTTGAGTTTCAAACCAGTTTGTCCACCTGGTTTCGACATTATATATATATAATATATATATATATATATATATATATATATATATATATATATATATAATATATATATATATGAATATATGAGAGAGAGAGAGAGAGAGAGAGAGAGAGAGAGAGAGAGAGAGAGAGAGAGAGAGAGAGAGATATGCAGCTCTACAGAGTTGTTTCAGTCCATTTAATCAGACATGAGGTGCTTAGTTTATCAATTATTCATACTTTATTCATTAAAACAAAGTAAAAAAAAAGGTATGCTGACATGGTTCGACATGTTGTCTTCATTAGACATCAAAACACGTCAGTGTACCTATTTTTACCTTGTTTTAGTGAATAAAGTATGAATAACTGAGAGACACATTTGGGATACAGACTTTTATTTAACTGGAGTTGCTGTCTTTTCTGCGGTGGCAACATCTAAAAAGTGTTTATTATATATGTTTATATAGTAAATGAACTTGTAACTCTTACACGTTCATTGCCCCTTTAAAACAGGACCCAGGACACAAATGGAAGTTTTAAGCGAGGACGCACTATTTTTAGTACACAAACAAAACAAACAAACACAAAATAAACACCTAGCTCTAACCTGAGCACTAATTACACACCAGCACAGGAAACCTAACTAAAACAGGACAGCTACGATGGTTACCTGTAACACAAACTAACAAAAATAGAACACACAAAAAGGCTTTTTCACACTACCTTTCGTATGGTTGAAATCACCATCAGCCGGGCTCCTTTACACCACAGCAGTCCTGAACAAACTGGCTGTACTCTTTTTAAACTCCGCACCTGGCACTAATTCACAATAACTCCAAGGTGCGGGTGATAATTAAAGAATAAATTAAATTAAATAATTAAACACAAATTTGATTTCGCACATGTTTTTGGGCAGGGAAACTTAACCCCTGTCCTGCCACATATATTGGATATATATAATAGAGATATATAATATATTCCCTGTATATATATTTACTACATGGTCATAAAAAAAAGTAGGATGGCATAATACTCTTGTCAAAAAAAAAAATCAGTTACGTTGTAGATCTTCTTTGTTTGCTTTCGTTACAGAAGAACAAAAGAACAGCTGACTTGTGAGTTAATATGGTCGCACCTGGGTTGAACTTTTCTTCCTTAATTAACTCCATTGATGTGATTTATAAATAAACAAATTATTTATTTTGTACTTAATTTAATGTATTACGCCTAATACGACCGCGCCGCCCTCTACCAACACAATAAAATATATATATATATATATATATATATATATATATATATATATATATATATATATATATGGTAGGGTGTTAAGAATCGATTGTTCCCTCAGCTCCCCCGGAGAGGGGGTATAGCCATTATATATATATATATATATATATATATATATATATATATATATATATATATATATTATATAATATAATATATATATATATATAATAACATGTATAAAAGTATAAACTATTTACATAATCCAAAATGTATACAATTGTTTAAATCCATGTTAAAATGAAATACTATTCTCCTCAGCAAAGACAATTTACATGTAAATATCTACTCATCATATGTCCTTGCATTACATACTGTGTCGTGAGTTCCACCTATTGGTGTTTTGACAGAAGTAATATAATCGCAGGTATATCTAGCGTGGGATAATTTTTGTTATTCCACTTAAGTGGCAGAACAGACGTGGAATAGTTTTTCAGATGTGTTTTTGCTTACATTCCAATCCAGCGCTGTACTGCTGAAATTCAGGACAGAGCTGCGCTTTGGTAGTTTAAGCACTACTGCCACCAATACATGTTTATAACAACTTTATGCCATGTTTTTCTACATAACTTAGCTGTGTTAGAGTAGAATACACAAATCTATTGTACGTCAGACCAGAATTCTTTAACTATTATTATTATGTATGCTTTTTACTTTTTTAAATCAGTATATTGCAGAGTTGACTTACCTTTTGTAATTTCCAATGTGGCTGATCACTTGATCCATCATGTCCAATCCTTATTTTATATATTTTGCCAGTATTGCTTATATTGACCTTCAACAAACAAAATGATTTTTTGCCCATTAAATATACAGCATAGTTTTAGGGGTGCTCTTTATGTGTTTTGCATTTGTTTTTAATCGCTGCTTTCTTTTTGTATTTTTTTTTTTTTTTTTTTTTAATGGACAAGAGCAATTGCATATAGAGCAACTTCATTTTGGAATTATTATATGTAAAAATTACCTTGACATTTCAGTTTATTATAACATTTGTCTGTAGGCATTCAGTTCTGCTGAATGATCCATTATAGTCTTGCTTCTTGTTACTGTTAAGTTTTTTTTTTTTTTTTTTGACAAATGTGACCTGACCAGTCATGTGTTGGACCACACTCAATAGAGTAAGGAAACCTGGTACCTCACTGCCTGTGATACTATTAGTCACAAGTAGTTGTTTGTCCTGGTTAACAAGGAATCCTTCTGCTTTACCTGAAATGCATCCTCTTGTCCTGGAACAAACAGCTTGGTTCTGTTGGCCCTACCCAGCATGATGGGTCCCGCCACGCCCTGGTCTCCATACACCCACAGGGAGACACCAGCTTGAGTCCCTTCACTGCCTGTCAGAACTGAAACCCTCCACTCATCTCCTGAGGGGACAAGGGACTCCACCACACGTCTGTTTTTGATTTCTCCTGTGAAAAGTACTATTATAAAACTGATCATCCTGTCAATTCTTTAAACAAACACACAGTTAGCATGTAAGCTACACTGAGAATCAATCAGGTGATTTATCAATTAATCAACCTATTTCTGTTCACCTGGTAAGCATTGTACTACTATTCATCTTAACACTCCCTTGAGCAACTTAAAAGCTTCCTAGAGGTATCAGCATGTTAGGACTTACGTGATAGTTTTGGTCTAGAGGTTGAAAGCAAAATTGCTTCAGCAGAAAGACTACAGGATATCAAATTTTAATACAATAACTCAGACCTTCTTCCATTGGTTGGCAATATAACAAAAAAAAAAAAAAAAAAAGAAGAACTGTTGTGGCACATATTATCCATAATTTATGACAGGGAATGTAGACAAAGCTGTATATTATATAATAGTGGTAATGTAACAGTAGATTTAATATAACCTAAAATGTAGTAGTTCTTACTAAGAACTGAATCTGAGCACAAGTCAGTCATGCAAATTACAATTCAGTATTAAACAGACAAGTTCATTCACACAAGATCTCTCCAACAGTTAATGGTCACAGAAGGTTTTTTTTTTTTTTTTTGTTCCCCAGTGCATGCTATCTGTTCTGCTCATTTATGTCAGGGGGTAAGAAAAACTGGACCAGAAAAACAATTTAAGTAGAGCAATTGTTTTTTTAGTAAGAACAATAATTTGTGAATAGTTATATCCAGTGGCTTACTGCTGGGTCATTGGCATATTGGTACATTACTCCAAGAATGTCCAGCTTGCTTTTGAGGTTTCCTATTTCAAGTGTTACACATGTGGAAGTATTTTGTTTCAGCCAGCTCTCTTTTTTCTTATTTTAAATTTGTATTGCAGTCTGGTGATGATCATAGAGCAACCCCTGTAGCTAAACACTTTTAAAGTCTCAGGAGCTGTACTGTATACACTGGATAACAATGCATATTTAATACTAAAATGTTGTCCCTGTTTGAAACCATGTCCCTCGACCATTGGTGGTACTTCATGACCAAGGATGAAAACCGCTGCTCTATTTAGACCTGTGGTTATATATCTGGCAGATTATGCTGCCATCTTTTGGAACACATGTGTAAACTGAGAACAAATGCAACATTAGGAACTTGTTATTTTCTTTAAAAAAATAAAACTTTAATAAATGGTTCATCCTACATGGAAAATATCTTTATAATTAAGTGTTCAGCAGCCACCTCTAATCAAGTTGAGAGTGTGCACTCTTTGTTGTGTCAAACAAATAGTGCAAGATAAAATGCACTCTCAACTTGATTAGAGGAAGCCTCAATCAATTACAAACATATTATAAGTCCTAGCTAAATAAAAAAAAAAAAAAAAAAAAAGCTACACTCAGCAAAATTGTAAGTGTAGTTGCTGCTAATAGGTTCCAATGGGGACATGACTTATAATGTCAGTCAAATGCAGTCAGTGGACAAAACATTATCCGATATATATTTTGAAACTACAGTTGGAAGCAATCCTCTTTAATACAGGCACTAAAGTACTTACTCCTGTCTGAGATAGGAGAAGCTGGTGGAGCCGGTGTGAAGTGTTTGACAGGTTCTTGCTCAGCTTCTGTCTCTTTATTCAGGTTTGCAGATGTGCCTGTTGGCTTTTCCCTGCCAACTAAAGGGCCAGCAGAAGAGATGTTAAACCTATTATTTTTCATTTTCTATCTCAGTCACTTCTGTTGAGCTTTCATTGATAAAACTAACTTATGCAATCGGTTACCAAAATTCTACTTTAAAGAACACAACTTGTAAATCTTCTTTAAAACCACGAATAGAAAACAATAATTCTTTGATTAAAAAATACCGAAATAGCACTTATAAAAGTTTACCTGTAGTGTACGATGATAGAAGCAGAGCAAAGTATAGTAATGCAAAGTAAAAACAGTGAAATCATGATAAAACAAACGAGAGGAGTATAACCAATGCAATGACTTACCCTCAGTCTTTTTTCAGGTAAAAAGCAACATGAAATTCCAAATACAATATCATCAATTCAGGAAACATCCATAACTTGAAACACTCAATCCTAAAATATACTGTAGTACAGGGGTCTCCCACCCTGGTCCTGGAGAGCTACAGGTTCTTCAGGGTTTTGTTTCAACCTAGCGCCCAGTTACTTAACTGAACCAATTATTGGCTTAATTAGTCAGATTATGTGTTCCAGATCTTTAGCCACTAATGATGTAAAGACACCTATAAAACCAGCAGGACCAGGGTTGGAGACCAGTGCTATAGCACAACAAAAAACGTACAATTGGTTCCCAGTCATTACTACAACAATTAAGAAAAAAATGCTTCCAGACTTGCTTTTTTTTGGTATTTTACAGCTCACAGGACACTTCAAATGAACAGAGAAGTGGAACAGAAAAAGACTTAACGACATAGAAGGGTAGCCTTACCGTGCAGCTTTAGAAAAACAAATATAAAAAAAAAACAAACGTAAAACAAATAGAAAAACATGAAAACACTATTACAGTGCAGCATAATATGTCTGACCACTGTGAATTCAAATGTAATCCCAGCTATTTAGTTAACTTACATTTAATGACTTGTGGGTAGAACATGACGTTGGTCTCTCCAGTGTGCACTAACGGCGTTGCTCGTCCATCTGGAAGAAGTCCTATGTACATCCCTCTCATTTTCATTGATTCAAGGCTTAAAGATCCATTCTGAAAATGTTTTTCTACTTTGAATTGACAATATTGGTCACCAGTACCCTGCGTGACAAAATAAATAAATGAATACAATTGTTACTACAAAAGCAGAACAGCTGGCAATGTAATGTAAATTATCCACCTTGCCTTATAATGTAAGTCAAACCAAATATAATTTCACTGGTCATAATCCGAGCAGGGAAAAGTCACCTCAGTATAGGATAATGTACAGCTATGCCAAAAGCTGTGCAACACCTAGAATTGTAGGATTGAGACATAATAAATAATAATAATAAAAGAAATGATATGAACATCATGTAGATCTTTTATTTAACATCTTGCAATCAAAGAAACTACAAAATGATATAGCAAAAGTTTACTGGAAGCCATAATAATAGCACAGAGAAGTATTGAACATTAAGTATATTCAGGAAATGTCAATTTTTTTAATTTGTCAGTTTTATGGAAAACTACAAAGTGGTAATTCAATATGTTAATGTAACATTATTCAGCATATTATGAATCACAATTAGTTAATTCTACAGGGTGATGCAAAACCTTTGACCATAGCTGTAGATCCCTTCAAATGCATTGCTTTAGGTGCATGAACAACTATGTAGGTCTCCCACACATTAACTCTACATCAATGTAATGATATCACCATGCTTACTGTTCCATCACATCGGCCATCCTTGATCTTCAGGTACATCTTTGGGGTCTGGACGCTTTCAAACATGTAAAGCCCTGAGCTGATTTTATGCACTCGCAGATAAGACTCTTCAGCCTGCTTTCCTGTTCCAATGCACTGACCATCCATCGTGATACACAGAGACTGGCTCAAACTGCTGTTGAGCAGGACCACTGCCCCATTCCGAAGGACACCCTAATAGTAATACAATGATGAATGAATGGTCTGTAAACAATGTTATTTATGTATATGCAATTTATTCACTGATCATCTCTTCCTGCAGTTTTTTTTCTTAATTTCTCAGTAAGTAACTAATCAAGAAACTATTATAAAGCCTTTGAAATGAAGTACTACCGTAGCATACCGAGAGTATTGTGGACCAATGGGTTTTATAATATCACAAAACCGAAAGATTGCTTGTAGAAGTACTGAGAGGTATAGTTCTAGCTAGACTCACCTTCACATGAACCATAAACTCTCTGGAAAGCTCAGAGTAGCCGGTCGCTCCATCAGCTGGACTTCCTTGTGGGTTAAAAGTGACAGAGAACCCTGGAATGCGTACCGACTCTAAAGTCACAAAGCGACTTGGCTGAATGCAGACTTCTGTTTCACACAGAGTGCCACCATTTTCCTAAAATAAAACAAAAGACACTCAAATTGTGAAATTAATATATATATATATATATATATATATATATATATATATATATATATATATATATAGGTCGTTATTATATATAATATATATAAACAGCAATTTTGACAGGATACTGTACAGAGAAATGTTCAGATTTCATTACCAAGGCACTGACTCTGTTCTGGTTAATGCTGAGAGCAAGACGTGGATTCTGCAGGCTATAAAACACTCGGATATTTCCCCTTTTCACTGTCATGCCAAAATAACCTGAAACAAACCCAAAGAAGTAAAACTTAGGTTCAATAAGCAGGCAATTAAAATGCATTATAAATAATAAGTACTAGCACATTTTCAACTCATGTATTTATATTATAACTCAACATTTATTAACAATATTGAACTGCTAGATAATAATGATACTTTGGCAGGTATTTTTTTTTACTTATGTCCTGTGCAAGAAATATATCTACTGTCTACACAAGTTTAATAAATGTGTAGTTATGTGCAGCCACACAAAGTAAGGCACAGAATACTCATATTAAGTGGGTCATGGAATACAAAGTAAAATACAATTATTGTGCTTTGGTCAAAATGTAACATGTCAATCCTATGTCCTCAATCATGTGAGGAGCAGAACCAAAGATCCAATATTGATAACATTTTGAAAACTTCCAGAGTTGGGCACATATTTGCTTACAATCAGTACATATTTTAAACAGATGCAGAGCAGTCACTGTAATGATGTTGCCTATGTAAGGTAATGGCTGCACATATCAGAATACGTGATTTTGATTTGACTTTTAACTGTGTTATAACTACAGTTAGAATGTAACAGTGGTGTTAAGAGTATTGCAAATATTAATAGCCCATTAATGGTGTTGTGACATAGTCAGATAAAGCTATACAAATATGTAAAAGCTGTGTTTAATAATTATACATAAAAATGTTCAAGCATGAGCAGTGTGCTACAGTTAGCTATTACCATGTGTGTCCTTTTTATCACCAAGGGCATCCACTGTGCCATCTGGATAGAGACATACACATTTTCCAGTTAGTCTGGAACATAATTGAACAATATTCCCCTTCTGAAACTTCCATCTTTCAGCGGCCCACTAATTAGAAAACAAAGGGGAAAATAAAATATTAATTTATATAAAGATTTTGGGAGTGTAAAGTAACAGCAACATAATTTATGTGGCTAGAATGGAAACAGCCTTATAATTAAGTGTCTCATTCTTTTTAAAGGTATGGCAGGGGGTGGGGGTGGGGTGGGGTGATGATATCACTTACAATGTCCTTTATTTTGTGCTCTAGCTCTTGTTCTGCAGAGAAAAAGACAAAATAATTTTAAGACCAAGGAAGACACTTTTCAATAGATATAGAAACATTGGGGATTAGCACTTACTTGCAGTAAAGGAATCTGCAGTATACAGCTCTCTCACAATTTTACCATCTTCCTCTCCTTGATCTAGCCACCTGTTTGGATAATAATCACAAAAAGAGATGAAAAAAGTTGATCAGATTAACACAAATTATAGGGGTACCTATACTGGTATTCTACTACCAGTTGGTATATTTTAGATGACATTATACTGTCTAAAAGCAAATGGGATATTGGTACAGATTATGAGCAAGATTCTTTGAAAAACATGTTATTTTTTCGAATTGTATTTTTTGTAACAAATGGGTATATGGGTATATGATTTGTTGCGATATGTTAGCTTAATAAAAATAAGCTATTTGCATACTTAAATGGAGGGAGTGTCTACTAGTTATCCATATATGTAAGCGTATCAAAGTTGCAAAGAAAAACTGTCAGGGCTTGATATTACAATTTACCAGTATGGTACACAAATGCCGATTCTGCTTATCAATGACAAAAAACAAACAGGCCTGTGAATTATAGCAGCACTAATTGCACACATCTGTTAATCATTATGTGAAAATGTATCAGAATAATATAGGCACTAAATTGTTACATCTGATTTCTGAGAATAGTTTGATAATGTTAATAATCACTTTATTAGGTGAATTTGGTCTACAATTTCCTTACTGATAAATTGAGTCACTTTTTTTTAAATATTATAACTGCTTTTGGCACAACAACCTCCTGAGAATTTTACCCTTTACTTTTTAAATTTCTAAGCTCAACCAAATATTTTTCAGGGTTTGTGTTTTTGGCTTACTGGAGAATTGCACTGAAATGGAATTTCATATATAGTATTTTACCTCCACTGTTTACAATACAATAAATCAGACCTGTTGCAAAGAAAGGTGTATTCCATGCCCTTCCAAGAGTCAATTAGCACAACATTCTCCAGAAACCAGCCGTTTCCTAGATGAAAAAAGAGAATGGTTAAGGATGGTTCAATACAAACTGTATGCTATCATTTTTAATATGTGTTTTTAATGTTTCTGACCTTGTCCAAGTCCGTCATGTCCTATTACAATCTTGCGCAAACTTCCCAGATTAACAGCTTCTAGGGTGAAGATGTCAGTCTGAAGAAATATAAAAAGAACATTTAACTGTAATTAATAAGGCTGAATTTTATTGGCCCAAAAACTTGTTTATTCATGTCATGAGAAGATAAATGTACAGCCTTAAATGTACAGTAGGGTGTAATTGTTATAATTATAGTGTTGTTATATTTATTTGGTTTCTCTAGTTTCTCCAAGGTATTTCATTTGTTAAGTTTGTACCATAGTTACATTTCTCCCTTTTTATATGTGACATTTTGATGTCATTTTGATATGCTGATATTGATATTTGGTTTGTACAGCTGTTCTGAGGCGAGGTCAGTAAAAAAAAAAATGACAGAATACACATGCACCGCTTATTGTACCTTACAGTGCGATTAAATGTAAATTACAAGGCTGTAATCATCAATGCATATGTAAATGTTTCCTACTATTTATTTTTTAATCATTCTATTGAATAAATAATGTATTGTATCATGTGTGAAGGATGTAACAGGATTTTTTAAATAAATATTATATTGCACTGAAACCTGAATTAACAGGTTATCAAAGTCAATGAATGTTTGTGACTGCCTAAGACAGGCTGCTTATTCGAGGTGTCTCTGACTTGTATTAAACAAATCCACTTTGAGTTTACTGGCTGGTTAGAGCAGGTGACTCATTTAATAATAATAATAATAATAATAATAATAATAATAATAATAATAATAATAATAATAATAATAATAATAATAATACCTCCCTAGTATGAATACAATTCTATTGGTCAATGTTCTTATACTGTAACACTTATTTACCTGAAACACTTATGCATTAACTGAGAAATTCAAGGTAGCAAATTTGCACATTTACCAAAAAAAGTTTCCATAGCCTCCTCTTGCTATTTTCTACATATAAAATCTACCGTTTTCATTCCTGATCCTTTATGTACTGTACCTGTCCTTTTCGAAACTTAATGGGTTTCCTGGAGTGGAGAAGCTGTCTTGAGCCAGTGTCACCCTTTTCCCCATAAACAGTAATGTAAACATTCGCTTCTGTTCCAGCATTCCACAGGTCTCCTGTCACAACATGGGCCTCGTACATGGTAACTTAAATAAAACAGGGCAGACCTTTAGAATAACAGTCAGACTTCTATAGACAGAGAACAATGCATGTGGAATGATATATCAGTTCTCCTGTTCTCTTGCTTTTAAACATTTCTGAACTTGTTTATATTATTTTTTTAACACCCCAAATAAACATCTCAGTTTATGAAATAAAAGTTACCTTTTCCTTCTGGTGTTGGTCATTTTGCAACAGGCCATGTGATTAACTGTGACTTGCAGATTTTGTCACACTGGTGTTCAATTAACAGGCCACTTAACAACCCAAACCTCTCTCTGCTCTTTACCCTGCCCAAACAGAGAGTTCCTAGCATTTTCCACTTTTCTATTAGAACAGAAAGTAATAACCACTGCTAAGATTTATGTCACCAAACTTTGGGGTTGATGTCCATTACACAGAGTTCGATTTATAAATTACCGATACATACCAATTTATGCCAATTTTGTAGTTTTTGTCACTGTTCAATCAAACTTTTGACTTACTCCATCATTGATTGTGCACCTTTACCTGGTAGAACTTGGCGTCCAGGGTATACAACTGGCACTTCCCTGCAAATCTCCCCATCGTTCTCATCCCGAGACATCCAGAAATTCACAGGAAGGAAGAACATCTCCTCCGTGAAAAGGTTCTGCAGTCTCACCTAAAATACATATCAGAAACACTGTTGTTTTTTTGTGTGTGTTGTACCATTAAATTAGGTATCTGGACACACTGTTGAAGCAATGTACTGTCACTGACCATAGAGCAGAACTTATGTGAAGCAACATTTATTTGAACTGAATTGCATTGAAAAAGTTGTAATGTCTCACAACGCTTTTCTCCTGATAAAGAAATTAAACAAATTTGGCTTTATGTACAGTATATACTTAATATAAACATTACAGTGACACTTTGGTTTAGGGATCCGATGTAAGTGATTATAAAAAATCTATAAACATGGTAATAATGCTATTAACAATTATAGAATATGATTAGAAATAATAAGAGTATTATTATACATTTGCCATTGTTTTGTTTTTGCTATTGTTTATAACAGATCCTTAAACTAAAGTGTTACCAACATACATGGTAACACTTTATTTTAGGGTAAAGCGTTACCAACATTACCTTTTCAGAACGGAAGCGGATGCATTAATGTACTATATAATGGTACTGCGGATGGCAATGTGGCTTTTGCTTTTAGATCTTAAAAAGGGTCATTATCCATTTAATTTAAGTTTATTATCCATTTAATACTGCTACAGAGAGCAAGTGAATCCTAGCCCCGGCATGTGAGAATATGGTATAACAGGAACAGTGTGCCCTGTACTGGATGGTTTGGCAGTTCATTCCAGGGTCAGTCAGAAGCCAGCCATCCAGGAAGTGGGCGGAGTCACAATGCCAGAAGTCATCGCCCTAATGCGGTATGCGGTGTGTCAGTCATAGATAGGAGGATACTTGATTGAACTAGCTATTGCAGGGGGTGTGACTAAGAGCATTTCAGGGGATGTCAATGTAATCTGTTAATTTGTTTTGGTTACAAGTTACAAAGCCTGGACATTGCCTTTGTTTATTATAATTTCAGGACTGAAGCCCAGTATTATTTCGCTGAGCAAACTACACATTAGTGTGTAGTTGCCAGTGTTATTACTGAATGGTGCCAAACTGCAAAACAAACAATAAAATAACTGTTTGCTCCGTGAATTATGTCTGTGTGTTATTGAGCACTGCATTACCTCTACACCTGCGCACTACTAACCACTTTGCCACAAATACATTTTCGGTTTTGAGTTCATCTATAAGAAATACATACTAGTCTTTAGTTTTATCTTTGAATTCTGATTGACATTAGGAATGTTTCAGTTTGCTTGTCATTTTTTGCCTCCCTGGTGTATTATGTTTTCAACTGAATTTCTGTACATGCAGCCTCTGCTTACCTCATCACAATGCCAGCCTGGGGATTCTCCAGAGTTGTTATGCCCAATTCGTATTTTGTACAGCTCTCCAATGTTACCTGCTTTTATCTTTAAATCATAAAAAAATATGTTAAATAGAGAAATAAATATTTAGAGCATCTAAAAATAAATTGATTAACATTTCCTATACTGGTAGTTTGAAATTAACACAATGAAACGTTCAGTAGTTCAGGGTAAAACCCAAGACACAGAATTTGAGAATAGTGATATTTTAGTGGGGATTATGGAGTATGAGAAGGGTAACTCTTTTGGCCTTATTCCCATTTGGTTTGAGGGCACATTGCCTGGCTGGCTGGACAGAGAGATAGACCCTCCATGATTTAACAAAAGGGAAATTAAAAAAATGAAAACAGGGTGGCAATTGGGGGAAGTGGAGGGATTTCAATCAAGTGCGCATTAACAAGGGGTATGTATCTGGTTTATTTATAATCCCCTGATTTATTAGTAGATGATGTAGTGAGTTTGGGGGCAGTCCTTACACCTGAACTAAACTTATGAACTTTTAATTGTGTGATTAAAATCCATAATTTCGGAATAACAGTTTAAAGACAATGTTTATTAAAACGCAGAGTGAATCAATTACTTGTAAAACATGTCAACAAAGTTATTCCTCTACAATAAACGTTAAATTTAACAGATGAATGTCACATACTTCAAAAATATCTTCATGGCCACTCTGAAAGAGATCTTTGTCACTTCCATACAGATAAACAGATCCTGAATTGCCCTGGTCACCATAGAGTATGATGTAAACCTGTGAAGTGGTACCAGCTAATGGTAATGCACTGGTCAGAACTGAGACTTTCCATTTGCCACCTGCAAGAAAATCAAACAAAAACAATCATTATGGTGGAAGCATTTTATAAATGTATGTATCTTTCTTTATACTGGAGAGTAGGATCAATCATGTTGGTACAATACAGGTCCAGCTGAAAATATATATGCAGTAAAATATCTTAATTATATTTATAATTAAATTAGTATTTAATTGAGTCATTTTACATTTCTTTTCTCCATTTTTTAATACATATTAAACTAAAAATAACATTTGTTGAACTGGAAAAACAGATAAACCCTGTTGCAATGTAACAAACTTATTTTACATATGAAAACAAAATAATTAAGCACTATAATTGTTGTTTTACAGTTAAATTGAGTATTGTTTTTGGAGTTGCAAAAATTCTTCTTCAAATTACATTTTTTTGAGGTGCATAGATATTCCTCAGTCAGAACATTTACATGAGTAAGTTTTGAAAAAAGAAGTTTAAAGTGGTATAACCGCTCTTCAATCAAAACTTTTAATTAATGGACCGATGACCAAGCCTTAAAATCCATTCCTTAGCTCATTAGCAACGTTAGCACCACTACACACTTCACTTCAGGATATTTTTCAAGTAAAGTACTATAGATTTCTGGTACCTAAGCATTTATTTTGCTGTAGGTCCCATAGTCTTATTGTAGCTTTGAACCTGCTTTGCCTCGTCTGACCATGATTAAGACTAAATTTTAGGTATAAATAGACCCTATTTACAAATTATAAAAGTTTGGTATTTGTTCAACTTTTTTTGATTGTCTTCAAAAGTATCATGAATACCAAACTTTAATGAATGAATAAAAGCAATCTTAAAAACAAAGAAACAGTTTTGTGAATCCATTTTTTATTTGTGTTATATTTGTTGCAAAGTAACTTCTTTTTTTTTTGTCTTAATAGGGAGTTTGTCAGTCCTCAGAGATTGTGTTGTGTTAATTGTAGAAAAAGTGCTCTCCAAAGTGAATATAATCTGAATGTAAGAAATTCTCATTGCAGAAACAAGTCTATCACAATCTGGCTCATGCATTCATATGACAGGATATCATATTCTTATGTTTCTTAATGTAAACTTTTGGTACCTGTACAAATATATTGTTCCAACAATACTATTGTATTTGATCAAATATGTATGTATGTATGTATGTATGTATGTATGTATGTATGTATTGTGGCAGGGCGGATCCCTTTCTGTCCCTGCTAGAGAAAGGTGTGTGTGGCTGCGTTTAAGCAGTTCAGAAAGTTTGCTCTGGACAGTCTCCAGTCTGTGTGAAGAGAGAGGCTGTCATGGTGAAGAGACCTGTGTAGTGTATAAACCTTTTTGTTTGTGTGTTAAAATGTTTTGTTTAATCGGTTTAAACGGTTTAGCCATCAGGTGTGTTAGTTAGCAGTGTGAAAAAAGTTTAGTTAATACAGCATGTGTGAGTTTTATTTATTTATTTATTTATTTGTTTGTTTGTTTTTACCTACTTTTTACTTCTGTACTTAATATAATTGAATGCAATTGCTTCAGCATCTTCAATTATTGTGTCTGGGTTTATATTAAAGGGGCTATGAACCTTTAAAACAAGCAAAATCCTTTTCAGTGTGTATATATGTATGTGTTATGTAATTTATCTTTAATGAGTGTTCCAATTCCTAAACTACTAACCTGTGCATTATTGACTAAATAACCTTCTTCAATACCAAGTTTTGGTCAAGGGCCATTCCATTTCATGTTCTTTTTTTTTTTTATACCTTTCACTGTAGATCTCCATAAGCAGATGCAATTAAATGATTTAAAACCTCATTACAGAAAGACCTGGCCTGGAATGGCCCTCAAGTATTAGAAGTAAAGGACCATGTTCTATAATGTACTGGACTTGTAAGTTTAAACATTTATTGGACAAACACCTTTCTTTAAGTGCATTATACAGAAAAAGAGTTATAAAAACACAGTGAAGACATAACAGATCAGGTCTAATTTTCTATTACCACCAGTTAAAATACAGCAAAGCAATTGATTGGCATATTACTAGAATATATTATTGAAACAATATAAAAAAAAAAAAAAGTTGTTGTCAAAACTGTAGAATATTAGGAATATTATACTTTATAGCAATATTTTATTTTATGACCCACTTTTAATGTATTAATATGCATTGGTAATTGCTCTGTGGTCCCTTGCAAATACAATAAATGGGTTTAGGAAAGAGAAACAAACATTAGATAGTTAATATTTGGGGTGTGACGTTAGCTTTTACCAAACCAATTTGTGATAAGCTACTTTAAACTGGGATTACTGTACTGTGTGCAAGGCTGGGTTTAAAGCTACAAAAACCCTCCCTGTATTACAGTTCACTGAAAAACAAATGACTACCAGAGAGATACAGACAGTATACTAAACATAAAACAATAAATGACTAAGGTATTCAGTGTTCCACTTGTATGTTCATTATATATATATACATATATAAACTTTTTGTGTACATTTAAAAAAACTTTTTCTTTCATATATATATATATATATATATATATATATATATATATATATATATATATATATATATATATACTTGTACTATACTTGATCTTGATTTGGCCTCCCCAGCGCATCAGCATTAACAACTTTTTGTTTATTTATTTATTTATTTATTTAAACGTTATATATTTATTGGAGATAATTAGTTCATTCTTTTCTGTTGGGTCCATGCTGGCATAATCCTGTTCAATCTATTTATCCATTTACTTTATTTTATTCTTCTCTATGTTGCATTGTTCTAATACTAAAAAAAACTTTACATCATTTGTGTCATGTCCTTGACTGGAGAAGTGCAGCACTATTGGTTCATTGATTTTCATATTTCTAATTTATGAAAGATTGTTTTGAATTATTTTATATAAAGTTGTTCCAGTCTTTCCAACACATTCTATTTCATCAAATTTTTCACAGGCCATTCCATAAACAACATTGCTATTTTCACAGTAGGTATTAGTTTTTAGTGGATATGTGTTGTTCTGATGTTTACTTATATTTTTACTTTCCTCCATGTATTTATGTACTTTACATGTACTAGTGCAAGTATTTGTAGAACTTATTCTGTCAATTATTCTTTTATGTTTACTGTGAACTAAAACATCACCCAAACCAGCATCTCTTTTGAATGCTCTAACTGGGTCCTTAAGAAATACTTTTTAAAATTGTTCTGAATTATGTAGAATCCACAAGTGTTTTAAAACTATCTTGGAAATATTAGGCAAAAGTTTGGAGTAATTCATTACTAATGGGGCTCTTTTGACCTTTTTATCTCTATTTTTATTATCTAGAAGATCATCTATTTTTTTGTTTATCTACTTTTCTTAACTCCATCTCTATAATTCTTTCCTTGTAGCCTCTTTTTTAAAGACTTGTTTTTAATACATTTCTTTGTTTTACATAGTCACTTTCTTTTGAGCATATTCCTCGTTCCATTTCCAAGCTTCTAAAGTTTCTTTACGAGGGACACTTGGGTACAAGGATTTTATATCCATGCAAAATACAACTGTACTCTCTGGAAGGTTGTACTTTAGTGATTCAAGTCTTTTTAAAAATTGTGTTGCATCTTTAACATAGCTTGGTAATTTCTCAACGTGTGACCTAAGTTGCTGTTCTGCTATTTCAGCTATTACGTGTGTTGGATTATCAATCGTGCTGCCTATCATTTGCATAGGGTGATGTTCTTTGTGCATTTTAGGATTTCCTCTTGCTAGGTCTGTTCCTGCATTATGTGGCTGCATGTAATTTTGTAATTCTTTTGACATAATGCCTTTATTGTATAGTCTCTCTGCAATTTCCTTAACCTATTTTATCGATTTCTTGATCTTATTGCTTTTAACTTCTTCATATGTATCCATATTATTTCATTCACATTCCACAGATTTCATATAGTCATCTGTATCACTATTCCCAAACCTTTATCTGCTGGTCATATACTTATCTCATCATCATTTAACAACTCAGTCATAGCTTGTCCTTCAATATTGGTTAAATGAAGTTTACATTTTTTCTTTAGTCTTATTATAATTTCTTGTTTAACTACTTCAATATACATGTCTAACCACTTGTCTCTTCCATCCGGAGGAGTCCAAGTGCTTGTACTATTAACCTTAATACCATGCTCACAATTACCCTTTGAATCTGAGATATTTTCATTGAAAAAATATTCTGCTAATCTCATGCGTCTTTCCCACTCCTTTAATTCGGTGGCCAGTTTATCTTTATCAATGTATTTTTCAGTTGGTATAAATTTAAATTCTTTATTCAATACCGCTTTTTGGGATGTGATTAAAATTTTACTTGATAAATTAAATACCATGACTTCTGTCTTATCTTTAGTGTATTTGGTACCATTTCCATTTTTGGGTCTCCTATCGCACCAAACACAGTTCATTTTTAACATATACTGGAGAGAGTAAAACTAATTCCCCAGTGTATCAAAAAAGCATTAAGTAACCATTTTGATGGGTTAGGCATCAAACAATCCTATTAATATTTCTCCAAATGATTAGGTTTTCTACAGTTCTGGAATTGTATGTGGTATATATCTACTTTTTTTATACTACTGCATTTTAATAAAAGGCAAATATCAATGGCAATCTCATCCACAAGAAATGGATCTGAAAACACCAAGTTTTAATGAACTGCTTTAACCAATGACTACCTAAAATTGTAATCCAGAAAAATATGGTGCTTGAAATAGAAAATAACACCTGAAACTAAAATATTATTATTACATAATAATAAAAAAGCACATATTCACTGACAAAGTATATGATGATAATAATAATAATACCTTTTTACATTAACAGAATTACGCATCAGTGTGGCAAATAAAGTGAAATATCTGGTAATTTTCTGTGTTAGATAGTTTTGATTAATTAAAGTTTATAATATATGGTTTTATTTACAGTCTTTGTTCACTTTGCACAGGATATAACTTTACACTAATACAATATAATGTTCTCTACTACAACACTCAGAATCAGAAAAATGTATCTGAAATCAAAATACTATAGATATGCAAGTCTGTTCTTTTTACAGTTATTTCTTATAACCTTTTTCTTCATCAGCATCAAAATTCAAGGTCTGTATATCATTAGATGTGGTTTCATGTTCAGCTTCAATAGCACAAGACTCTGAAACTGAACCCTTTTTTACATTTTCTAGATTTCCTGTTAATTTATTCAAACTATCTATTTTTGGGTCTACCAAGGATTGTGCAACTGTGGTGTTTCTTTTATGAGTTAACCATGCCTTGTAAGAATCCTTCACAGGATTACAGTGTTCAGAAAAGTATTCAGGGTTATTATTTTCACTGCATGCCCTAGTAGGTTTTTGACTATATGCTTGCAGTCTTAATTTGCTGAACAATGGGAGTGAAGAAAGTCTGTATTTCCTGTCACTTTTGCTCTTTGCACTGGCATTAGTATTTAATGGCATTTGTGTATTTATTTTTGACTCCCCACTTTTATATAATTTACACGATCTGCTTTTTTGGAGACATGCAAAAAAAGTTTTTGTTTGATCCTCTCAATCTCGTGTTTAATGCTTTCAGTTTCAAACATGTTGATGATTTCATTCATTATGCAGGTCATGTTTTCTTCATTCAGTTGCATATTGGACTTTTTGTCATTTAGGGACATATGTGGTGCATGCTGGTAAAGTGCAGTAGTTTTCCTAGTTAATGAATGCATTATCCATTGGTTCTCAGGGTCTGTTTGTTTTTGATAAACATACCCCCTCTTTTCCTCATTAAGCGGCTCCACAGTGACTGTCAATATTGGACAGTGCTGACCGCACATAAGGTGAAGCTTCTCCAAAGAGTCTTGCTCTTCTGGAGCTTTCCTGTTGGCACTGCTTGCTCGGGATGGTTGTGCAACAACAGCGCGAGCCACTGGAGATTCCTGTCCTGGGTGCACTTTGTTGTTAGGTATCCGAAATTCTACCGAGGCAAAAGAGGGAAGGCTACCATTTCTCTCTGCCCATTTTTGCTCAGGTTCAGCGCAAGTTGCCATTGACAGCTGGTCACCTTTCTTCTTTTTTCTGGGACTATCTTTGCAGAGATGGCTGCCTTTACTCTTAACGCTCAACAGGTCATCTTGGAAAGGATCGGAATCACTGGCACGAGGCATGTTGAAGTAGCTGCATTTTGGTTCCATAGGTTTAGCGAGTTCTTCAAGTTCCGATGAAGATATGGTAGCCATTGGAGGAAGATGGCTTCCAAAATGTGGGTAGGCAACATCTTCACTTGTGTTGTCTAGGGCCGTTTCTGTTGACGTGGTTTCAATGTTTCTGTATATTCCAATATTTTCAGGTGGAGATTTTCTAATCAAGTGGTTTTCTTTAAGAAGCCATCTACCTTTATCAATCAGAACTCCATTATTTGTTTCATATTGTGCAGTATTTTGTACACTTTGCAGTGATTCTTCTTCTAAAGGAAAAGAGCCATTGGCATGGAAGTATAATAGATCTCCATTAACTTTGATTGATTTTGATTCCTCAAAAGATGTGATGCTACTTGCGTTCAATTTACTTTGACATTCCTTTTCTTTTTGTTTAGACACAGATGGGGACCGCTTAAAAGAGGGAGGTCTAAAATTCGCTTCACTCTTCCCATACAATCTTTCAATTGTTCTTCTAACATAGCCTGTAGAAACAGATCGCTTTCCAGAGCCATCTTCTCCACTTTCTGTGGTCATTTCACATGATGCCTGTGATCTGTAACCACTATGAACACTTTCTGAACTCTCTGGTCTATAGTCAGACAAGTCAGACGTAGATGGACTTGGTAGTCTTTTGCCACCATATTGGAAGCCTTGTATGCTTTTGGCCATAAACATCTCTTTCAAAGTATCAATGCTGACTCCATCAATTTCCTTTTTGGGGGTTTGTTTTAAATCATAACCAAAAGCTAATGACGAAGCTGATGAATGTCTGCTGGTGGACTCCACAGTACTGTCACAGAGTTTAACAGTGTCACATACATCCTGGGTGGGGTTTACCCCATCTTCTTCCTCTAAAGTATCTTCATTTACAGAGAGATGTTCGCTTGTCCACTTTATGGAGCCTTCCTGATTTTCAACCATAAAATCTGCAATTACATTTTGTTCATTGGAAAGAGGGGTCACTTCTGTTATGTCTTCTGCTTTGGATACCTGCTGATCATCATTAGGAACACTCTGGTCGAAAGCAACATTTTTATCACTGCAACTAGAGTTTACTAAAGTTGCATTATCTTCATCAGGAACCTTGACCATTTTAAAGCATTGAGATTCTTTTTCATTGCATTGAAAGGCTAGTTCATTTTCCTCTTCTTCTACTGGTACTGGAACATCACTTAATTCCCCAGCATCTACAAGTTGTTCTTTTAAACATGCTTCACTGTTGTCTTTCATCATAGCAGACAGTTCTTTCTGAACATCATCAGACATGCAGAGTTGCTCTATCAGCTCCTGTATGTCAAAAGTATCATTAGTTTTAATATTGTTTTCTGACATGCTGGTCTCTAACAAGGCTTTGTAATCATTGGGGGTATCTGTTAAAGGAATGTTGTGTGGACCCTCTTTCTTTTTTTCCCTCCAGGTTTGTAATAAGTGGGACAATGTACATGTTTGCAAACCTGACAGACTAGCCTTTACCTCCTCTGCATCCTCAATGCTGGCCATTCTCTTAAGGGACTCCATGAATGTCAGGACCTCTGAACAGCTACTACTATTTACCAATGTTCCACTGCTGTTTAAGCTGCCAACACCTCTCTTTATTGTCATAATTGATAGCAATGCAAGAAGGACTTTAGAGGAAGTACCAAAATATGAAACAACATGTGCAGAAAAATCTGGCATGCTGTATGATTTCTCCAGACATAAAGGACGTCTGGGGATTGGTGTTTGTTTGATTGATTTAACTGAAGAACATAGTTGCTCCAGTACTGGTCCGGTATTGTGTTGTCCTGCTGGCATATTTACATTGATTTTTCCCAAGTCAGTTTGAATAGCAGCTTCAGCTGTTTGTGTGGTTTCGCTCTTTACTTTACTGGGCTGGTCAGGTACTTCTGCTTCAGCTGGTCCTTGTCTTACAGATGATTCTTCTTCTGGTATTTCCCCCAGCCTCTCAATTTTGGGAGCAATTTCTGTTGTTTTTTTGATGTGATCATACTTGCTGGAAAGACTGTATTCAACAATGTGTTCCTTTATTTCTTCTATAATATCAGATTCATCAGAAGGATCACTTCTAATCTGAAATACAACTTTTGCTTTATCTCTTGTTTCTGCATCAGGTTCAGTAAATTCATTCTGAGGTAATGTAGATTCTGACTGTACTTCTCCCAGCCATTTTTTCTCAAAATCATTTATTAATGGGGGAGATGTGTCCACATTAGACATGTCCAGTGAGGAAGCACTTTCATCATATTGCTTAAATTCTTCACCTCTGCTTGTTGTTTCCTCATCAGGCTTCTCTTGTTCATTCCCTTTCTGCCTTCTCTGTTTCTTCTGCTTCTTTTTGTCTGTGGCCGATGAACCGATTGGTGGTAAAGCCCCTTTCTTAATGCGATTGCCATTTTCTTGTTCTTGATCAATATCTGAATCGTGTGACCCAGGACTTGCAACACTGTAATTGAACTGTTTCTCAGGTACTGCTCCTTGAGAGCTCTCCCCAGAGTCCTTCAGCACGTATGTATTTTCAGACACAGAAGAGCTGTTGCTGGGATCATGTTCTACTTCTCTCTTTTTCTTGTCATGCCTTTTCATTTTAAGTGGTCTTTGGTAACCATGTGCACATGTTTCTGCACACTGAGCAGAGTCTTCACAATAGGATTTTGCATGTTGTTCATTTTGATCACCAATAAGGTCATTGTTTTTCTCAGTTACTATATATGAGCTCACACCATTGGACTGATTAGTCTTTTTGACTTTTGGTTTGTTTGATTTCATCTTTTTCCTTTTAACAGCAGGTGGAGACTGACTGAGGGATGTGTTATCCATTGGTGCAGTGTTACTAGTTTGTGATATTGCAGAACAGTCTGGACTTGAGTTTTGTACTTTCTGGTATGACTTATATGCCAATGAATCCTTGGTTTCACCATTTTTAATAAAATATACATCATTTTTGCTCTTATAAGATGGATACATGAAAGCTGAGGAGCCACACTCAAGTTTTCTCTCACGAAAGGATCCTGAAGCAGTGGATGGTCTCTTGTAATGCATTTCACAATCGTTCCTTGATAAACAGGTGGCCTGGCCTGATGAAGATGGTCTGGCACACATCACTTGATGATTTGCAAAGTAATTATCATGACAGTTCTCCTGTTCAGCAAGGTGTATGATCTGTTCTGTAATTTCATCTCCTCCATTGTGGAGTGTCAGTATCTCTGCCACACCTGCAGTCCTACATTTGGAATGTAGATCATTGTTATTCATTTCAACATGACCTCCTTTCCTTGGTTTAGGTACAGGCTTGCTACTGCAATGGCTGACCAAGCAGAATTCTTCTTTTCTTTCCCTGTTTTCCTTCTCCTTAATGTAAGAATATGTGCCAACTAAGTTTTCATGTATTTCAGTTTCTGAAAATGTTTTAATGCTTTCCATAGATGTTTGTTTTCTTCTGATATGCCGAGGACCAGGTGTTGGAGGTCTCTTATATTTTTGCTTACTGTTGTCTTCTTCAGTTTCAACTAAGTTGACATCATCATGTGCAGCTGGATCTTGCCATGTATCACATTGATGTCTTTCTTTGCCAACAATACTCATTTCATTTGCTTGTTTTTTTCCACTAATTGCCTTCATTCCTTTAAACAAGATATTGTTTGCCTCTTTTGAGTTGTAGTCCTCCAAACACATTACCTCTGCTTTAGCTTTAGAAGGAAAAGTATTGTAATGTGGTGAATCAGCCTCAGGGTCTTTTTTTACTTGGTTGAGCACACTGGATCGACTCACTGTGGTGCTCCATTGAATTGTCTCCTCCTCTTTTATCATTAGCCTAACCTTCATCTCTACTGTCATGGTGCCATCTTGGTTTATGCGAATAGATTTTTCAACGTCGTCATCTAGAGGCATTAAAGGAATGTCCTTGACAGCACATGTACACATTTCCACGGATCCCTTGGGGCTATCAGAAATGTTATATAAGCTGCTGCCTATAGAATTACTGAGTTTGTTCAAGAAATACTTTTCCGAAGACAAAGAGAACTTTCGAGCCCTTGTGCTGGAGACTGCTTTATTTCTCCCTTTGTAGTTTTCAAAAGTTCAAGCATTCAGAGACAGAAGATGAAGAGGAGTGCAAAAGCCAATCAGTTTGGAGTGAAGAGAATCCATTAACAGAGTCAGTAATACAGGAGGGAGAATGAGAAAAAAAGAGAAAGAGAAAGGTGAATTAAAAGAGAAAGAGATGGCAGAGATAGTACAACTTGCAACTCATTATTTATCAGTTTAGCCAAGACAACATTACCAATCTATATACTGTACAGTATTTTTGCACCAGCACCTGTATTAATTCTGATTCTAATTGGTATACTACATACCTAATGACCTACATAGCAGCTAATTCAGATAAATAGGTCATACCAGGAATTATGGATATCATTAAACAACTCAGCAGTTTTTTTTGAGCTAATCCCTTACAGTTAAACAGAAGCACCTGTTTATTAGTGAGGACTGAAGAATTACTGTACCATTTTGTTTTTCCAATACTGTCACTGCCTTCCAAATAAATCAATAAAAAACACTTTCAAATGTACAGTATTTATTATAAATAAGGTGCTGTTTAATATAATTTTTTTTTAGCATATACTGAATCCAAGCACATTTAATGAAAAGGTCTCAAAAATGCTTGTATCCACCCCCACCCCCACAGAAATTTAATTATATTAATATTAAAATAGACTTACAATTCCTTTGCTGTGTCTTGTTGATGGGTTTTGGGTTTACACGATTGGAAATCCCCGGTAATTTGGTAGGTAGGCTCAGTCCTTGGGGGTCATATTTTCCAGCTTTGAAAGGTTCTCGGCCTGCTGCTACTACAACTCCAGAGCACAGAATCAGAGCCTGAAGACCATCAACCTTTAATAAGAGAATACATTAGTCCTTAAGTTCACAGTTGGATGATCTGTTCTCAAGATATATTTAAAATGTATGTGAGACATTATACAGGGAATATTCACTGCCCACAGGACATAACAGATATAACATATTTACTTATTCATGCTTTCTTCTTCATAATATTCTAATATTGTTGTGATGGTAATTACAACTATAACAATATAACCTTGGAAGAACAGATGACTACATTTCTACTGTAGCTTTTTTTTTTTTTAATTAAATTCCTGCTAGGAAAAGCTACCTTTTTACTGCACTAGTTTATATATTCAATCTGTTGTTGGTTTGTTAATTTGTTGCTTTCAGCTTTTGTCAATTAACCTGAGACATTTTGATTGACTTGTAACTTACTGAGAAACCCCACTTACCCGCCTTCCATCTGGTGTGTAGAGCTTTAAGACTGGGAACTGCATCACCTCAGTGATAAGATCAAGAAGTGACTCAAAAGTCTGGGCTGCTTTCTTTTGCAACATCAGTGTGTGCTTGATTCCAGCATCTCCATTTTTGAAGACCACAATTTTCCTGGGGGTGCGTACCACCACAGAATTCTCCCGCTGAAACAGCTGGCCCTCATTCTGCTTTTTTATCTGAACGGCACGTCGACGGCTGCTGACTGGCCTGGTGCAACGCCAAGGTTTGGGCTTTTTACTTGCGACTTCCAAGTCTATAGGCTTTACTTTCTTTTGGTCAGAACAAATGTATGATTTCCCATCTTCTAGCTCATCAAGAGTGGTAATGACATTCATCCCACGTGGGGTAGAGATGTTCCTCACTCCAAAAGGTAAAGGAACTCTTTTTGACAAGCTGTCCAGCAAGGCATCAAAAGTCTTGAAGGTACGATTATTGATGATCATCTTTAGCCCTCTGAACTGGGGATCTCCACTCTTGTAGAAACAGACACGTTTAGTTGTAATCGGTTCTGTGAATTGAGCAGGACGGGAAGCCATGGTTAATCCACTTTCAGAAGAATGAGGGGCTGCACTCATATTTTCTTGTCACCTAAAATGAGGGGGAACATTTTGATTAGAGATAGGTTAAACTCGATGTTTGGGTTTATTACTACCTAACTGTTCTAGCAGTGTTCACATTCAAGATTCAGAACTATAGATTTGGCCTGACAGAAAATGATTATCTGTAATATTAAACTACTGTTTCAGCATATTCCATGTATGCTGCATTTTAAAATGTATGTTGAGCCCAGCAAATGTATAGGTTGAGTGTTTTATTATAGCACAGATAGCATTTATCTTCCATAAAGTTTGTTTTCCCTGTAATGTTATAGATTACAGATTTAAAGGATGGCGATAGAAAGGTCCACCACATTGAGATCATTAAAAAGGACATGATGATATGCAACATAGATTATACACTTAATGCTTCCATCTAGCCAGACTAATAGCTGCTGTATGTATAGTAATGAAGTGAGGTTTGAGGAGCATGTCTTGATAATTCAAGTATACCAGCCCAGGAATGCTGAGCTTTTTGGAAACATTCATAATTTGCCTACTGTTTAAAGCCTTCTTATAGTGGGTACACTGATCACAATGTCATCTGCTAAGAAGAACTTTGATTTGCTATTCTCTACTTCCTTACTAGTTCTGCCGTTCAATAAACACGGCACATTTTTGAAGAAAGGTATCCTTATATTGCTTCCAATTTAAAAAAACTATATAAATCAGCAGCACTATTCAATATCTTTCTGGTAATATCCAAAACAGTCCACAGTCACTGAATTATTGTAAAATTGAACATGCAGTTCCAGCATACCATTTTCTTAAGTGCGTCTTTAGTACTCCAGCCATTCCCCACCCATATTAGTAGTATGTAAGCAATCCTATTTACGCAAGTGTTTTTTACTGTTATTAAGTATTCTGCTCTTGCACTAATAGCAGGTGTCTATTTCACATGGATACACACACGATACACATTTCCATTCTTGCTAAGCAAAACAATATAGAGGAATTTGGAATATTACTTACAAATACAGTCTAATATAATTTGCTTAAAAGTTTCTATTTCCAGACTTCCTTAAAAAAACATCAATACTTTAAGCAAGCAGAAATTGTACTATAATCTATGATATGACTGCCCTTGAATAAACATGTTCTCAGCTAAATTAAAATGAAAAAACAATGCTATGGTCTAAAACATAAACAGAACTTCGTTTAATTTTTAATTTTTACTCAGACATTTGTATTTAAACTCAATAAAATCGCCCCTCCCCCCAGAATTTATAGTCTACTTACACAGCTTCATGTTTTTAGTATATTGGGTCCAGTGCGTGGTCTTTATCCTGTTACCACAGCTACAGCAAAACAAGTAAATGAACTCACAGAGTTATTTTGAGATTGGCAGTTGGAAAGAAGCATCAGGGCCAATTTGCTTAATCTCTGCTCACAGATAACCACAACAGTCCACTGTGCTGATACTGCTGGTAAAACTGTACAGCTCTAGAGGTGACTTTTTATGACATCAGAAGCTAGCATGCAAGTGCTTGTCATTATATACCAATCCTAGCACTATACTAATTTATGTGGTCAAAATTTGTAACATTATTATATGAATAGGTACAAGATATTTGAGTAAACATTGTCCTTTGTAATGGTAATTAAGAGGTATTCTTAAATTGTAGCGGGATACAGTCAATGATTCACAGTTGTGTTTCCCGCTCATGAAATCGATAATGGAACTGTAGCAATTTTAAGAAAATAAAGTTTTGGTGGGCAAATTGTAAAGGCTCCTAGTGGCAGGTGCTGTGTCTAATTTTCTAACAGAGGTGTAATCTGATTTGAAACATCTTTAGGTAATACGGATTAGAGGAGGTTTTAAATATTAGCTGTAGCTGGCTGAGTGGAAAAAGCTGCCAGGCAAAGAGCTCTTAATTCACTGCATGCAACCGTTTGGCTCATAAAAAGAAGATTTGTTTACTTTCATCACTGCCCCTGTTGAGAAAATCAGTTTTGTACCGGATATCATGTGCAATAAAAATACCTAACTAGTTTAAAGAACAGTTTGTTTTGAACTGATATTTAAAAATATGTACTGTATTATGTAAGGTATTTTTGTTATTTTTAATGTATTAAAATATACAACACATCTAAATACCTGTGTTGTCCTATCCACTTAAAATAAAGTTAATATAGGTTATCCTCAGATCAAATAAGGGCAGTCACTGATTGGTAAATTATATCAATCATGGTTAGAAACTGCAATCTGGCTGAGGCAATAAGAAACATGCTGATTCATTACATAGCTGATGCATACTAAATATCCAATTACCACCACTGCCTGACCTAAAATGAATTATCATTGGTCCAGATAAAACTTTGCCTCCAACATTCCTACATGCACTAATCATTTGTTGTGTTAATTGTGTCAGAATTATGTTTATCTGTCCCTCCCATACCAGGCATTGTAAAAATATATCATTGTATATATTTAAAAATATTTTAAACATACATTGACATATATTTTTAAATTTATCCCCACATATACAGTAAGTAGTGTTCCATGTTTTCGGAGTTTATTTTACATATATTAAAATTGTTAAAAAATTGCTTTTAATTGAAACATCTGTAAAAATCAGGGGGAGTAAAACTCAGTATACACTACAAGTCATATTTCAATTTAGTTTTTGATAAAGCAAGCTAGCAGTTACTACTGTTTATGAAGTGACAGAGAACCACGTTTGAACGTTATTTGATCCTCTGACATCTAAACGTCTGCTGTATCCTAATATACAGTGTAAGGCTGCTTATTACAATGTCAGAGTCAAAATAAAACAGCATTTTAATCAAATCATTGTGTATTTCCTAGAAAATAGTACCAGGAAAATATAAAATGATAGACAAAAATCTGGTCTAACAGAGTAAAAACTAACATCTAGTTTTTCAAAAAAACACAAACACGGAACAATATAAGGGAAATATAAGGGAACATATGCTTCCATATATTTTGAAATATGTTGGGAATATATGTCAAAAACATATTTAAATACATAAAATGTCCATAAATATAAGGGAACATATTTCAAAGCATGCTTCCATATATTTTTTATAACATTTTGATCTATATTATAATATTTTCTAACATATCATAACATTACTGCTACACATCCATTCTACCCAGAATTGATTTAAATTAGTTTTATTCACTCAACCCTTGTGGGGGACACTATTGTGACTGTTTGGCAATGCTCTACCAAATCGAGATACTTTATTTCATATTCAAAGTTGTTTTTATTGCTTGTTTTTGACTTGCCCTGTCTCCCTGTACCTGTCCTGCATTACTGCAGTTAAATCATCGCTGCCACACTAGGCAGCGGATTGTGTGAGAGTCACCCCCTGTCGACGTGTTTTGCTGCATGTCTCTCTGGCTTTCTGTCCTTTTAAGGATTGTTTTGAATTGCTGTTAAAGAGCTTCTAAATTGAAATCCGTTTCCTGTCTCTTCATCCTGAACCACGCAGAGCAAGAATGCTATAATATTATTTTTCCGCATGGGCATTAGATCAAGTTTCCTAAAATGTGTTGTCTTTCACAAATTGAATGCTGATTATTAGTTTTCTGAAAATGGTACTTTTCCATCTATCTTTGGATAACAGTTAATTGATTAAAAGTATTTTTATATGTTAATAAATATACAATTTACAAAAATCGAGTATAGTTATTGAATAGAGGAATAGTAAGTTTTTTTTGTTTGTTTGTTTGTTTTCAATTGTTCCGAACTCAGAACTTGAATTCTCATTCACGACATGCATTTCCAACTCTTTCGGACATATGTTTTTTGATTTGTGATGCCTTCATTTTTTGTTCTATTTCAATACCTTTCATTTATATTTTGCATAAAATTTGTTCTAAATTATATGTCCACTGCAGTGAACTCTTAAAGTCATCAACTAAAAGAATAAAGACATTGTCATCAATTTATTTGTGAATCTTCTGCATACATAACTAATCCATCTAAAATTCTGAAAAAAACTGTGGATTTCTAAATGTAAAGCAATTTTAGCGTGATCTTTCTAACTACACGTAGAAACTAAAACAATTTTGCTGCTGTTAACCTTGACTTTGGCTTGCTCACCAAGTCCTTGTGAGTCATGCTTGTTAAAGTAAGGACCCTGGCAATACAAAAGTTATTACATCTGGCCTTCTGACCTACGAAAATGCCTCATGTCACGCCCCACATTTCCATGTTCCTGTGACCCAGTACGCCTCGATCGTTTGTTCTGTAAGGTATAAGATCAGGAAGTTTTTATAAAGTAGAAGAGGAAATTAGCACATCCCTATAGACAGGGGCCAAGATTAGATTTAACAAAGCGCACCACCCCACTCACATCCTTGCCAGTGAAATCTTTCAAAAAGTGTGACACATTTATTTATTTAGTGGAGCTAACTGACACAAACATGCTGAAGCTATTACATTTGTCTAAACCTAACCCTTAGGAGGATGTAGAAGTCAGCACCAACTTCTTTTTAATTATGCTATAGCAATGAAAAATGTCATTAATACCAGCACTGCTGGGGAATTATGATGAAGTGTATTAAGAACGTTTGAGAATGAATAAGAAAAGTTTGAGAGTAAAAGAAAAGTTTGATAACGAAAGAAAAGTTTGACAAATCCCATCATTGCCCCACACAAAATCACCTAAAAAATCAAGGGTGGTCGATCATGTTCTCATCAAGAGTGTTTCAGCTTATGCAATTGTGTAGGTTCCGTACTTCTACACAAATTAAAAACAGTTTTACAACATGAAAGTTACCGTTAAGTGTCGAGATAGTGGCAATGAAGAGCATTGAGAGCTCAATGGCTTTACGACAGGTACTCATGTCATCAGTCTACACATAATCTTGACTCTCTGGCAGTCTGTCAACATCAAGTAGCATACTATCAGCCCCTTAACTTTCATAGGGCCAGACCATCCAATTGTTATATTGTTTCAAGTTTCTTTTTTTTTGTATAAATAGTATAATTTTGTATGTTTCCTTTTGTTTCACACCTTTATAGAGTTGATTTTTTTTTTTTTATAGCTTGGTTCTTTCTGTATATATCTGTTTACACCAAATACTATATTAAATCAAACTGACTTTTATTTGATCATAAAGCAAGATTATAATGTAGGGCTTGTTACAGGCCTGCACTCCACAGAAACGAGAATGTCCTTATTACAGTGATTAAAAATAATACAGCAAAGTGACCACTACTGCCATAAATAAAAAAAACTCAGCAAGCAACAACACCTAATTTTGTTTCACACCAAGTAATGAAAACAGGCTACCCTTAGGAATTGCAGCTGCTAACAGGTGCTTGACAGCAAAAGTCACTCTGAGGCTGTCTTTAGAAGCAGCCTTGTTGAGCCTTCCAGATGTCATTGATAGAATCCCACAGTGATACATCATTGACGCTACTTTACTATTTCCAATGTTATCAGAAAGGTTAGAGGATTATATCATGGAATGAAAGACAATTTGCATTTATAAACTCATTTAAACCTAAACAAAAACTTTACCAACTGTCTATTCATGACCAGATAGCAGGAAAGACGAAAAATAACTAAATCAGTTTTAAAATGTGAATATTAAAGTATGTATTGCTATTAAACTCATTTAGATATATTAGCAGTCATTTTGAGCATTTAGATATATAAGTAGTCAGTATTGAGTTTTCTAATCTTTTTTTTCTTTCTTTCTTGTTTATTGCAATTTTGATTACTTTTATGAACATCAACAGTTTGGTCCTTGGGGGTAACCCTTAACGCAAACCCGAGTGTTTTTTGTAAAACCATCACAGATAGTTCGCCAGTCAAGGTCACCCTTTTGATTTGAAGGATTTGTGACAGAACAGTGGAGAAAGTTCCCAGAATAAACAGGTAAGCAGTTGGTTGGCATTCCAGCATCTTAACTGATAAGTAGTTCAGTAGACTTTAAAATAAATCACTATGTCCAGGCTATGGAAAAAGAGCAGCAGGGTAGATCACTCCCTGTATTTGTCTTACCAAACAGCCACAGAGAAATACTACAAGCTGGAGGATGCCTGGCTTTTGCTGCAGACTCATATCTGAAGAGAAGTGACAGACCACAATGGGTCCTTTCACACAAACAACACATGTGAATGCTTGAGACCAGACCAGCGTGGTGATTAGTCAGTATTCCACACTGTTTTCAAGACCTCCTTTTCACTTGTGTGAAGCCCATTTATCTTGCCATCACACTACAAATGCCCTTCCTTTGCAGCAGGTATAGGAGTACTAAACTCTGGTCTAGTATTCTGCATTGGGCAGCTGGGGTCATGTTGCAACTGAAAAAGAGTGAGAGACTAGGCTGTAGTTATCGTTGTACCTGCTGTACATGAAGTGGGCTTCCCCCAAGTGAAAATAAAGTTAGAAAACATAACTTCTATTAATCTCCTTTCTCATCTCAATCCTTTAGTGCAGTATGCAGCACAATAGTCCAAATAACAGATTGTTAATAAACAAAAATGACTGCTGTGATCACCCAGTTTAATTTACCCAAGTCATTATAATTGTAAAGAACTTGTACAAGGACACAGTGGAATACCGCACGCAACAAGCTGGTCAAAACTGTTACCAAGGCTCATTGCAAAGCCAAACACTTTAGACTTCTTTGACCACACCCCAGATTTTTAACCTTGAAATCTGGACATAATCTGTGCCAAGTTAGCTAAGGACTATAGGCACTAATGGAAAAAAAAAAAAAATATTTGTGCTTTGGCCTCCTTCCCATCTATATTTGGCTATAGCTGCTGATTGCAGCTGGCATTAGTCATTCTACTGTCTATGCCAGTGGATAGGTCTCACTTCCTTTTCCTCAGTAATGCCAATAGCTGCTGTTAATCTGTACCCCTTAGATATGTCCAGTTGCCATACTGTCCAAATTTTAATGGAAAAAACAAACAAACCATTCTTATTCCTGTTCTTACTGCCTAATCCCCCCACCCCCTTGCCCCAAGTCAAATCCAAGCATGCATTAGGTTTAATCAACATAATAGGGCAGGTGCTTTTTTGTGCACTGTATATTGCATCACCATTTTGGAAATATATGCAAAAAGGTACTTTTCCTATTGGTTTATTTCAATCTATGCAATAATCATAATCTTTAACAAATGTACATTTAAAGAAGCTATGTAATTTGACTTTTTTTTATTTATACGTGTTTTGATATAGAAGTGATTTTTTTTTTTTCCAGCAAGTTCTTCCAAATGATTATGTGTTCATATGGAAAACAGGCCTGCTTGTGTTGGAGGGGCATTGTTATAGTATTGTTATGAAAATGGAGCTGTAGTATCCAGTGTAATACAGAAACAGAAGATGATGGAGAGAAGCTCTATGCAGCAAATTGAAAAATTAGTGGGAGGTATTTAGCTTCACATGTATCCGTGTTTGACACGCAATGACTATAATATAGATAACTTATGGAAACTGTCTGAATACACTTTAGAAATCTCATAATTATAAGTGAGACCTGTCATATATAAAGCCAGGGCCCGCGTCTTAATTGACATCAAAGCAAACTGTTGCCTTCAAATAAACATGCGAGTCAAAACATGATTAGAAATTACCACTTAAAATCATCCTTAATGACATGCCCACAGAACTGCCATATCTACACAAATTACATTTTCAACACTTTCTTCCAACAGACTGTTGGTAGTTTTAATCTGATGAGTGACGAACATGACTTTCCACCCCAGCCCTGGAAAAAGATTAGCACCCTCCCAGCTGTGATAAATCATGTCCCTGTGTTTTCATTCAGTGACTTCAAAATAATTTGTATGGCTTTTCCTGTAATCGGGAAGGAATTAAACTTGTACAACAAAACTGAATTACAGCGTCAATCAATGACTTTCACTTCAAATTAGTGAAAGGTTTTTCACTGACTTGCTACTGACAATATTAGAAGCTATACTAATCACTCTGACACATGTAAAACAACAGTACTGCAATAGTAAAATAATTTCCAGTTCATGTGTACTTAATTGTGTGTAATTAAAAAAAAAAAGAAAAACCTTTGTACCTTTGTTATGTTTTTTACACCAAGAAATACTTAGAAATAATGACACAATGACTTTTTTAAATATTTTTCTTCATGAAATATATAAGGGGTGAATACTCCAATGGTCCCATCACGGCTCCTGATGAATTGATAATACAGTGATGGAAATAAGATTCCCATTTCATAGCAGTTTGATCCACTCCAGGTTTCCCTATGAGTTTAAGATAAACACCTGAGCTTGTTACCTATACACTGTAGCTAATCAAGCTCATATTAAAACCTGGAATGGGTGAAACTGCTATGAAATAGGAGTCTTTTTTCCATCCCTATAACAGACTGCTATAAAGACCTACTGCATACGATAATAATGTGTCTCTATATTTAATTTATTATAAATTCATATGTATTTATTTGTCTTATGAATAGGAATTAATAGGTAATACACACTAAATGACAAAAAATATTTTTTGAAAATCAATTGCTGTCAGAATATACATTGCATGCATCTCAGAGGATCACTAAATCACAGGTTTTAGGTTTGCGTCCCACAGCTGAAAGGACGTGCCTGAGTGCGAGTCCAAGAAAGTAAACTGTTACCTGGTGCACTAGACTGTACATGTTTCTTCAGCAACATCCAAAACAATGTTCTAAAACAAGAGTCCCAACTGACACATTTGAAGAAGGAAAGCTTCAGTCATTTTTATTGTAATTTCTTCCACTAATTGTAAAATGGTTTTAATATAAAACATTTCTATCATACACCATAGTAAATGTTCAAATTAAAAGAGGATAAAGACTGGACAAGTATGGTAGAAAGATGGTTAATTACAAGGGAGTCATTGGAAAAATCACGGTAGTACAGTATTGTACAGAACAATAAATGCATGACAAAAGAGAAGGCACTCATAATGTCAAAATAATTAATTATTTATGTACTATCACTATGGAACTACCATGTCAAATTAGCACAGTACATTTAATAGAGGAATATAACCTACACCTCTTATAAAGCAGACTGTTAAACTGGGATTCAGACAGATGCTTATTGTTGTTAGGCAACTGTGTTGTATTTTCAACTATTATGTGTTTGTTTAGTAGACATCTTTAACCAAGGTGATTTACAGAGATTAGGTTGTGTGAACTATGCATCAGCTGCACAGTCACTTACCACAACATCTCACCCGAAAGACGGAGAACAAGGAGGTTAAGTGACTTGCTCACGGTCACACAGTGAGTCAGTGGCTGAGCTGGGATTTGAATCGGGGGACCACCTGGTTACAAGCCTTTTTCTTTAACCATTGGACCACACAGCCTCCTTGCAGTGGTTTCTATGGGAGAAGGAAAGGCTTAAAAACTAGTCTGTACAAATGTGTAAATATATAAAAGGAAGTTTCCTTAATAAAGGTTTACTGAAACCTAACAATGTGCTACTTAAGCGATAGAGCCCGTCGATGCAGGCTCTACCGTGTGGTAAATGACTGCGACTGGAGTTATTCTTCCCGAGCCGAAGGCGATGGCGTTAACGAAAGTCAAGGTCACCTACCACACGGTAGAGCCCACATTGAGAGGGCTCTATCACTATTAGAAAACAATTTATTTCTTTATTTTCTCTTTAAAAAAAAAAACTTTAAAACCCCTTATTTACCTTGAACTTCTGATATTTCGCCAGGTAACCTTCCGCTGAGGAAAATTGTCCCTAACATAATTAGAAGAGAAAAAATGACATACACGTAGAGAAAACGTTATTATTATTAAAATTATTATAGCTAACATATTTATTTATTGGGTCTTACTCTTCCTTGCTATAATTTATCTGGACATGTATCTGGGCAACTGTTGAATAACCCGTATAGTATTGAGTCGGACTGGAAACTTGTTGTTAGAGGCGGGACGTCATTCAAGCAGGCAGGGAGTGGATTGGCTGATGCGGAAAGAACTGAAACAGGGTTGGCAGTTTAACTGGCTGGTTTTGAGGGAGGGTGTTGTTTGGATCCAGCCAATGACAGAATTGTGGACCAATCGTGTCTTCCGTGTTTAATTGCTGTTCAGTAGCTGCGACTTGAGCCATCATTACAGTGTTCTGTCACAGACATGATTTCTCTTGTCTCTAGACCAGCATCAGAAAGTATATTTTAGTAGCTTTTTATGTTATCAGATTATCTGTAGATTATAATGTTAAGGGAAAAAGCCGGTATTTATGTGCGGATTGATTTTTAAAATGTAATTCACAGTTAATCAGTTCAACGTTCCAGCGCACATCTATGGAAAATAGAAGCCTGCTAGATCTGGAAGCTGATTGGCTGTTCGCACTCAATCGTTTTTTAATACTGTATAGGCATTTAAAATATTGTGTTGCATTGTGTTAACAACATGTGGCCCATTATTGACAATGAAGAGACTGGAGAACAACCAGTGTTCATTGGGAAGGACAGGATTAGCATTACATTGCAGGTCTACCATCGTGTGGCGGGCATTAGAGCAGTGATTGGTTGTTATTGGAGTAATACCCAAAACAGAACTCATGCTTTCCAGGGTACCACAAACATGCTACAATAGTCATAATGCTAGATATATGTTTTGGCAGGACATTAAACTATAAACTAGATAGCTTGTTACACGCTTTCAGTTATCCAAAACAAGCCCAGAGGTCCCTGCTCTGTTAATCAGCTGGCACAGCAGTGCTAATGAATTTGATGACTAGGCTGATGTTAACTTTGGAAAGGCCTGACGGAAAGTGAGCTCTAAGCACCATCCAGGCTGCTGTGCGTTTCACTGATAGTACTGTCGGTGATGAGTGATTTATCCGTCTGTGATCAGGATATCTGGCACACGAGACAGCCTCCCTGGAATTAGGGTCACCACTCCAATTAGAACAATTTGCTAAAGAATGGGAGTAATGTGTAACTTCTTGACATTGCAACATCCTAAACGGGACACAGATGAACTTTCTATGTTATTGCTGATGAAAGACTGTGAGGAAGTCCTTGCTTTTTAAAGTATACGGTGGAAGCTTAACTACTGAACTAGCCTTCACATTACCTGGCCAGACAAAAAGGGATGTTGTGAGTGTCTCATCTACTGTTAACTTTTAACCTCTTAACTACATCAACAGGTCTTCTTTTTTTTGAGGAATGATGTGCAAGTGAGGATTAGTAGCTATGAGCTATTATGTATAACATTTCAAATACATACAAAAATGCCAGAATATATTGGGTGCAATTTAAAAAAAAAAAAAAAGCCTTAATATTTTAACGTGTCTTTTTTTCCCAAATTTAACTTAAATCTTGTATTTATTCTCAGATTTAAATTAAAGCTTATATTTTCCCCCAGATTTATAAATGTTTTTTTTTTTAAATGTGTACATTCAGATATAATTTAGAAATCCTAAAACATTTAGCTAAATATCTAACTAAATCTTTAAATCTCTTATCCAGATTTAACATTTAGTTAAATATTTAACTAAATCTGAAATCTCTTATCCAGATTTAACATTTAGCTAAATATTTAACTAAATCTTAAAATCTCTTAACCATATTTAACATTTAGCTAAATATTTAACTAAATCTTAAATCTCTTATCCAGATTTAACATTTGGCTAAATATTTTAATAAATCTTTAGATCTCTTATCTAGATTTAACATTTAGCTAAATATTTAACTAAATTTCAAATCTCTTATCCAGATTTATCATTTAGCTAAATATTTAACTGGCCAGCTAAATCTTGTGTTTGTATGCAAATGAGCTCAGCCTACTATGTGCTTTTTAAGCATTCTTAGGAGATGGTAAACTCAACCATTTCTTCCTTTCCTCGCTTGCTGGGATAGCAATAGAATGAGAAGCTTGCTGCTTGCCTACACTGAGCAGTCTCAAGATAAAATGACTTCATATTTTTACACGGTTTATCTTGATTCATAGAGAGGCAGCCTTGTTTTATATTTACAATTACATATTACTGTTCTCATACAGCAGATTTGCATGGTGAAGTGATGCATGCTGGGGCAGGTAAATTAATGTATCACTGTGTTGTGTAGTTAATGAAATTGTGTTAGTCACATCAATGTCTGTGACCCTGAGTGTATATGTGTTTCCCCACTTTTCCCTGAAATTGTATTGTTTAGAGTTCCCCTGTTGCTGTCCCAACAAGGAATTATCTGTTAGCTAGCTTTCATTTCTGTTCTCACGAGATCTCCAGCTTGACCTTCGGAGTAGCCTGACAAAATAAAGGTTCCTGAAAATGTGTTATGTCTCTAATGTCAATATAAAGCTGCAGTACAAATGCTACTTGACTTTAATGCGTTTGTCTGGCCTGTCAACTACTTTAGCTTAAGCCCGTCCTGTAATCGTCTCTGCTCGTGCATATTCATGAGCACACTGTACTGGGGTAGTGGCTTGCTTCTTTAACTACACAATAATACAGTGATTATTTACATTAATTTATCAGTTTAGGACACCCAGCACACTCCACCTTGGAAAACACTATACGTTCAAAACATTCTGCTGCACGTTTATCTGACGTTTAAAACACTCCCTTTCAAGCCCAAAACATTCCCGCTACATACGCCGAAAACACTATTCTTTTTCTTCACCACAATCACACCAATGAACTAATGATTGCTGTAAAATGCACAAATGGATTGAAATTAATGTGGCCTCCTGAAGTGTGTTTTGAAAGTACGTAGGGTGAATGTTTTTAACTTATATAAGACGCTAACATTCCCCGGCAGACCCATGCAAATCAGCTGTATGTGAATAGTAATATGTAACTGTAAATGTCAAACAAGGCTGTCTCTCTGTGAATCAAGTTGAACTGTGTAAAAAATATGAAATCATTTTATAGTAAGATGGCTCAATCTAAGGCAAGAAGCAGCCTATTGATATCCCTGTGCGAGCGAGGATAGAAGAAACGGACGAATGCTGACGTAAAGCACATAGCGGGCGGAGCTTATTTGCATACAAACACCAGATTTAGCTGGCCAGTTAAATATTTAGCTAAATGTTAAATCTGGATAAGAGATTTCAGATTTAGTTAAATATTTAGCTAAATGTTAAATCTGGATGAGAGATTTCAGATTTATTAAAATATTTAGCTAAATGTTAAATCTGGATAAGAGATTTCAGATTTATTAAAATATTTAGCTAAATGTTAAATCTGGATAAGAGATTTAAGTATTTAGTTAAATATTTAGCTAAATGTTTTAGGATTTATAAATTATATCTGAATATACACATTTAAAAAAACATATTTATTTTCACAACATTTATGAATCTGGGAAAAAATACAAGATTTAAGTTAAATCTGAGAATAAATACAAGATTTAAATTAAATCTGGGAAAAAAGACATGTTCAAATATTAGCTTTTTTTTTATTATTTTTTTTTACACATGGCACACCATAAGAATATACAAAATACACATTTATATAATTAGAGTTAGATTTTGGTAGTCTGCACCGACTTTGAGAGGCTGACTACTATGAGTATCTGGACAGCATATGCAGTATATGTAAGAAAACATAAACTAGTTCTTCTAAACAAATGCAAAGATTTAATGGGAAGTAATGACCTACTTGGTAAGACAGTTTAGTAAATACAATTCCTGTACAGTTAACTAGGTTTTGGGTAAAAACAAAACAAAACAAAAAAAACCCTGTTGTTCCTAAAATGAATACTGTAAATTAAAATGACTAGGAGAGAAAGTGCACACTATTTTATCATATTCTCACAAATGACAGAAGATAACTTTTTGAGGAAATGGCTGCTTATCAGCACAGATTAAAGCAGAACAATACAATTGTAAACAATATCTTCCAAAACATTTCTCAGAATGATTCCCTAGCCGTTAATAATTCTAAAAACCATTTGTTTAACTTCTTTACAGTATATTTGGTAAAAGTAAAGCCTTAGGACAAACGTTGGAGATAGCTGGACATAATTCCTTTAGATATCCATTCCTCAGTTATTTAAACTGATCCTCATTGTGTCATAAATCTGTTGTAGAAACATAATAATGATTTGTCATTTCAGTGTTTTTTGTAAACTATTCTGCAGTAAAGTAATGCTGCTATATTGTATTATTGGTGTCCATTATTGGTCTCCTCCCTTGCCCCTCAGTGGTGGAACGACCTACCCACAGATATCAGGAGTGCTCAGTCCCTGACCACCTTCCAGCTCCTCCTCCAGACACAGCTGTTCAGACAGCATCTGTAAACCTCACAACTCTCCACTATACTGGACTCTAGCCATATTCTACTACTGCTCTTAATTATGACTATTCACTGTATCTTGTATTTGCTTTTACTTTTAGATATCCATATTCACGTGTTTGGTAACTGCTCTTATGAAATTGTTCTTATCCATTTATTGTACTTACTATGTGCTCTTAATGAAAAGCACATATTTTTACTATAAGCTAACTGTTCTTAGTCAAACTCACTCTTAAATGCAATTATTTACTGCTCTTAACTGTAATGTAATATTCTGTAATTTGATATTCTGTATTCTGATATTTTGTAAGGTGATACTCTGTATTGTGATAGTTTATAATAACTGTAAGTCACCCTGGGTAAAGGTGTCTGCTAATAAATAAATAAACACATTATTAATAATAATAATAATAATAATAATAATAATAATAATAATAATAATATAATAATAATAATAATAATAATAATACAATTCCAGAAACAAAACAAAAACATTATGCATAATATAAAATAAAAATTGGCATTTGAAAGCCACTGTATGACGACTGTCTCTGTTACTAAAGATTAAAATCCTCCTTTGAGAGGTGATTGTTTTAAAGTGCTTTCTGTGCTTCCCCCCAACTCACAAGGCACAAGTAGTGGGATTATGTTAGATACTAATAATGTATTAGTTATTTTTTGTTATTGCTTAATTATACAATTTCATTGCCTAAATAAAACTTATATAAACATATTGATTCCTATTGCAGTTATTTTCACTTTATCTAGCTGTTCAAACAGAAAAATGAAATGCGCAAGGAAAGCCTCTATATAATACATCTAAAAAAATAAATACAATGTTGACATATATTCACAGTGTCTCTGATAAATTAGCACAATGATACTAATATGGTACCGTGGTTATGCAAGTGTGTATAGGTTCATACTTTTTTAATACCATTGGTATAACATTTATAAAACGGGAAAATGCTACTTAACCCTTGCAGCCAACATTGCCTCTTTACAGAATCACTTAAATGTAATTGAAAATAACCACGTAAAGGTTTACAAAATTATAGAACAGATGTTTTTTGTGGGCATTGTGCCACTTATTGGTTGAGCAGGAGCATCATATTAACAAACGGACTATAAAAGGCAGAAGTCCTCTTAATAAAAAAAGCGTGCATGTCAGAAATTCTTTGCTATGGCTACAGTTTCTGAAAAATGTATCTCATGTCTTAAATATCTGATTTACTGTAAGCAGATAGGAATGTTTACCAAAGAGTTTATAGCCAGAAGTTTCTACAGCTTCTCATTCCTTTATTTAAGTCTAACAAACACAAACGATGCCTGGGCAATTTTTCTAAATCCACAAACAAACACTGCTGCAAAAGCACTAAGATCAATAAAACGCTTGTTTGTAATCTGGATAGAGTATAGCACAGCAAAGAAAAATATCCAAAGTCCTTTCTATCACTATAGACTCACATGGGCAAACACACTTTTAAGAGATGGCTGATGTCATTCATCATTGGATGAAACAACTGGATATTGTTCGCATTGCGTCCTCCGAGCAACGGTTTATTTTGACAACTTTCAGTACACAGTCTGATATACAACACTGTATAAACCTGCTGCACACTACATAAATAAAGGCATACTAGAGAATGGGAGTGGGGGTGAACTATCAAAACGGCTATAGGGAAGGATGAAACAGCACCACCGAGAGTGTTGAATTCCAAAGAATGTAGGAAATTTAAAAAATGAGTCGATGAAATAGACATGGCATTTCAATCCTGTGTTGCAGTTTGTCCAGTATACTGCACAATCAATTAAGTCGTCCAGACAGGGTAGTTTTTTTTTTCGGTTTTAATAGTAAGATGTCCTTGAAAAATGTTAAAAACAATTACATTTCCCTTTTTAAAACATTATTTTTGACCAATTTTGATCAGGTTTGCGGTTTTAGTTTTAAAGTTTGCAACATGGCCTTTAAAGGTGTGCAAAATAGACTAACAACAAGCAAACTAGTTAAGCTAAAGCCAGCTTAGCAACTGCTAAAATACACATAATTAAAACATCTAAATGTAAACTAACAGTTAGGTTATTATTATTATGACAGCAGTTTCAACAAAAGTAATACATAAAAATATAATTTATTCAAAAGGTTCAGTCTTAAACTGTATATGTGGTTATTAGAATATAAGGATTTTTATTCATCCTTTGTGCACTTCCCAAACCCTTAAAGACTGTTGATACCAAAAGACAAGTATAAAAGAAATAAACTGCAATTACCAATGGCAATGTCATCTATGAAAAAACTAAGAGTGAATTTAAATAAAACCAATATCATCAAAAAGTATACAAAGTGCATGTCTTCTTAAATTCCTAAAAGAAAACATAGAAGAAGAATATATCTGCTGAAGGAATACATCTACACAAGCCCAATACATAGTCGATTCCAAAAACACAAACATATTTACAAGAAAAATCCCATTTGAGTTTTAAGAATGAAAAAATAATAATTATCCTTGAATGTATGTCCTATTGAATAACAAAGAACACCATTGTATGGAACAGATTGCCACTAAATCCCAATACCTTTGAGTAATATATACACAACTACTTGTTATTGCAGTTAACACTATGTATTGGTATACAAATTATATCTCACCACAATACATCAAACCATTTGTTCCAACATCCCAAAACAGTTTGTTTTCAAAAATGGTTTTATTTACATACACTTGAATTAAAATATTCTTACCTGAACGTTTTCCAATGCACTGTGAAACTTTTCTTGACACTGGGTTAAAACTGATAACAACCATGAGCATAGACAACCCGTCTTTGTAAGTAAAACGTTTCTCAAGCAACTGTTATACTCTGATGTGTTGTTTGCATAGTGTTCTGCTAAGTCTAGCAACTGTAAACAGTTTCTACAACAATGAGACGGGCTGTGCTATTTCATGATAATAAGTGAGATGTTTAGATTTATGACCTACATTCATAAAGTTTCTTACAAGATATAGAATTTGCTGTCAATGCAAGCGAGCTGCTGAGCTGGGTTCTTACTTAATATGGTGATTGTGCTCATTTGACAAAAGACAATCCATAAACCTCCAGGGGGCTAAGCAGACCATGGACCCCAACTTAAATGAAACTGTGGAATGCATGGGCAAATGTAATAAGTCAAAAGTTTTGCTTTAGAAGTAGAGGTAGCTAAATGAAAATGATAACACCGTGTAACAATTATTATTATTACTTTTTTGTTCCTGGGTAGTAAGTGTTATTTCCTAATTGCTTATGCCTCAAAAGTATAGAAAATGGCTATTATTCCCCACAAACTTTGCTTTTGTGACCAGGACAGTGATATTTCAAAATATCACTATTTCCAATGGGAAAACGGGCAAATGTGTGTCTTTTCGTTCACATAAAGTTAGTAAAAAACAACATATGAATCCAAATTAACATGCATTTATACTAAAGTAATACAAAAATGATTACAAAAGATTTAGAAGTGAGTAGTTTTTCGAAATTTACGATTATACTGTATTTACAGTACAATCGTAAATCTCGAAAAACTACTTACTCCTAAATCTTTTGTAGTCATTTTTGTATTACTTTAGTATAAATACAAATGTGCATTCTCACATGTTTTTGGCAGGGAGGATTTTAACCCCCAGCCTGCCGTATTGCAATATAATATAATAAGCAGCTGACTGTTTGAGCTAATATATATATATATATATATATATATATATATATATATATATATATTATAATTATATATAATAGTATATAATAATATATACATACAAAACTGGGTTTTTCCACCAGTTTTAAAGGATTACTGGTGTTGCAATGTTGTCACCTTCACCTTCCCTTCCCCTTCTGTTTCTCTTTACCTTTCTCTTCCCCTTCCCTTTCCCTTGCACCTCCCTTTCTCCTTCCACTTCCACAGTTGCTTCCCTTGCCCTTCCCCTTGTCAATTTCTTTCCCCAGTTCCATTTCCCCTTCCCTTTCCCCTCCCCCTTCTGTTCCCTTCCCCATTCCCTTCTCTTCCCCTTTCTCCTCCCCATCCCCTCCCCTATTCCCTTCCTGAAAGGGCTCCCTCCCCTATTCGGGAAGGGAAGTGGATAAGGGAATTCCCTAGGAAACACAACACATCCATTCCAATACCCCTTCTACTTCCCCATTCCCTTCCCTTTCCCCTCCCCATCTGCTTCCCATTCCCTTCCCCTTCTAATTCCCCATTCCCTTCCACTTACTTATTCCCTTCCCTTTCCCTATTCCCTTCCCCTTTACACACCCCACCCCCTTCCCTACTCCCTTCCCCTTTACCCATCTGTTCCAATTCACCTTCTCCTTCCTCACTGCCTTCCCCATTCCTTTCCCTTTCCCCTCCCCATCCCCTTCCCATCTCCTTCTCCTTCCCCATTAATTTCCCCTTTACCCACCCCCTCCCCCTTGCCTTCTCCTTCCCCATAACCTTCCCCTTCCCTATTTTCTTCCCCTTTCCCTTTCCTATCCCTTCCCTTCCCCTTTCCCTTTCTCTTCCACTTTCTCCTCCCCATCCCCTTCCCTATTCCCTTTCGTTCTCTTCCCCTTTCACTCCCATTCCCTTCCCTTTCACTTCCCTTCCCCATTCCATTGCCCTTTCCCCTCCACTTCTCTTCGATTTCCCCATTCCCTTCCCCTTTCTCCTTCCCTTCCCCTTCCACATTCCGTTCCCCATTCCCCTCCACTTCTCTTCCCCTTTTCCTTCCCCTCCCCTTCTCTTCCCCTTTTCCATTCCCTTTCCCATCCCTTCCCCTTTACCATTTCCTTCCCCTTTCCCCTGCTCTTCTCTTCCCCTTCCCCATTCCGTTCCCCATTCCCCTCCACTTCTCTTCCCCTTTCCCCTGCGCTTCTCTTCCCCTTTCCCATTCCCTTCCCCTTTTCCACCTGCTTCTCTTCCCCTTCCCCCTTCTCCTCCCCTTTTCCATTCCCCTTCCCTTGCTGCTGCTGTCCTCCTATGCTTCTCCAAGCACAACTAACTTCAAAGCACAGTCCCTTTTTATGCTTCCAGCTTCTGCCCACCTAATCTGTGATACACCTATCACTAGTTGCCAGGCGGAAGGCCGAACTTTACAATTAAATGTTCTTAACCCTGTCACAGACACAAACAAATGTTTCTAACTCTGAGTCATGCTTCAGGAAAACACCACCAAATAGTAAATAATAGTTTTTGTATCTATGTTTACCTAGAACAAACAAAAGAGGGTGAATTATATTTGAGTACAGCAATACAGTCACTGCTGATATTGAGTAATGTACAGGTAATTAAAAAAAAACCCTTAGGAATGCATTAATTACACTTTAGCAATAAAATGTTATAAAGGTAGCGCAATCGCATTTGACTATTGATGGCACTGTGTTGGATAAAAAAATAGAACCAGAAGTTATTTTAAATAAAACTTATATCAGCCATCGGCTTGATTACAACTTTTTAAAAACAAAATTGCTATTTCAAACTGTGTCTTTCATAGTAAACCAGGGTAATTTAATCCAGTTTTTTATTTTATTTAAATAAAAAAGGTCCTAATTTATATTACTTAGGTGTTTGGGTCTAGGTTTGTTAAAACGGGCAGCATCAACACTGTTAAGAAGAAGAAGAAGAAGAAGAAGAAGAAGAAGAAGAAGAAGAAGAAGAAGAAGAAGAAGAAGAAGAAGTATGTTATTTGTTCACATTCATTCTGGAATCTGATATTGATTGAAACTGAGCTTTTTCCAAAAGTAATATGTTTTGTAAGCCACTTTGGCCAAGAATCAAAAAATGAAGCAAATCCTGAAGAATGAAGCCACCTGGTGGTGGAAAGGCAGTACAGCTTCTCTGAACTAGAACAGTGAACAAGGCCATACTGTATGTATGCACAGCAAAACATGAACATTTCTGTAGCAATGCCTAGTCTTTATTTGAATATCCGGCTCCTACTTTATTGATCATTAGATTATTGGAACCTTATGTTTAAAATAATCACTCTCATTATCTGTTATATCTCAAGTGCATTTCTGCCAGGCTTCGCTTGTTCTGAAGGAGACTTAAGCCCACAGTATCTGGATAAAGTGCAAAACTGTATGTGACTATAGCTTGCTTTTTTATCTTATGCTAAACGTGAGAAATTTATGTTATAGAAACAAATTGCAACACAGTAATTTTATTTAGCATACATTATAATCATGGAATACAGTAGTATAATAAGAATTAATTAATTTACAGCGCATGCTTTATTACAGTTTAAATTGCATTCAAATAAATAAATAAAAACTCCAGCCCACCTAAAGTCCAAATATCTAATCCAAACTCAAAACGTATTTGTTTGTTGTTATGGGGATTAAAAGAAACATATAACTTGTGATATAATTACATTTATTTCAGACCTTTCAGTTACTTTACAAACCCTTGCTCTACTTGTGCTTCATGAGGCCATTTACAGTAATCACATCTGTCTTCAGGTTTAAACAAGAAAGGTCACTTGAAAAACTCAAATTCCCATCACCCTTTGCTCTATCTGACATACTATTTCCTGCTTAGTAACCAAACATCTGCAATCACTGGTTTGTTAAGCAATCAGGAGGATCTTTGCTGATAAACAGACTACATGTTGTGTTTAAACCTGCATCAGAATGATGCAATGGACTACACTTTAAAAAAAAAATAAATAAATAAATAAATACATTTTTAAAAAAGGAACTAGTTTCAAACTTTGAAATACCTTGTACTGCTTTCAAATTTGATTTTTAAAATACAAAAACCTACATAAGGAATGGCAGATGTGAGATTTAAAGGATACTTTAGTTTTAAATCAAGTACAGTTTTGTAAACCGTGGACTCAAAGCAAAGGGATATAAGGGATATTGTTTATATTAGACTGATGCATAATAATAACAAAAAGTCCCTTTGCAGGTGATGCTCACTCATCCTTTAGCAAATGTTTTGTTTTATAAATCTAGCCCCTATAAGTAAATGAAGAACCAATGATATAATATAAAACTAGCAAAAAATAACGATAGCAGGTAAAAGCAGTCCAATGGTTGTTTTAAGCTGTGGTTTGTTTCGACAAAAAAACAAACCCCCAACACCACCCCCACCCCCCGGAGTTTGCTCAAACGAGTTTAATCTAAAGCATGCCAAGCTATTTTATTTCTTGTTTATTTTGTGATGTGTTATTGAGAATGACTGACTGTATACAGTACATACTAACAGTTAAAGCATATCGTATCATGTTATAATCATACTGTCAACAAAGTAACACTGAAACTTGGGAAATTGGAATGTTTCCCAACAACTATCTTCCCAGATACTATCTAATCAGGGTTGAAAAGGTTACATCAAATAGATATTCTGGTTTAAAAATAAACCCCACCACTCATCCAGTTTGCATACATCCTGTTATTGATGTCTCCCTGTATTCTATTTTGTTTCTCACTGACAATATATTCCTGTTTATCCCACATGACCCAAAGAGCTGCACCTGATCATGGAACAAGGGACGGGGATGGTGGTCACAAACACTGAAAAACAAATACATTCTGACAAGTAGTTTGCTCCTAACCCTGACATTTTGACCTTGCTAACTTATTTTAGGATTTTTTAAATTATATTTTTAGGAAGTCCTAGGACTGATACAAAATTAGAAACAGTGGTGTGATTTTTTATAGAACACTGTTTCCCCTTATAAAGGATGTTCACAGCTAATCTGTCATCTATAGAATAGACAGAGGGCACTGTGCTGAGGAACTGGGGACAGGTGGTCTTGGAAATTGTTCTCAATGTATATGTTCTAGTAAGAACATGCCGACAGACTTACTGTATGGTATTATTCATTCTCAGCGATAGACCTGCAATCTAACTGAATTAAATTAAATAACATGAAGCTGTGATTTTAAAAGTACACCGAAAATACTTTGGTTGTCTTGATGAAGACAGCAGAAGAGCATGTATGTTCTGTTGCATAGTTGCTTAGCTTCAACTAAATTCACTTCAAAATTATGGCTCGAAGCTTTTTTGTGTTTCTGGTAAATGTGAGTCAGGGATGATACATAACTGAAGCATATCCCAGGTGTGGAAAATTAATTCCTGAAGTCATTTCTAAAGCAGCAGGGCCTTTGACTCTGGGGGTTAAAGATCCTCCAAGACACTTCCTTACTGCCCAGACAGGGCAGGAGCCCCTCCCTGCACTCTGCTGACCATCCCGAGGAACACCACGCAACTAGAAGGGAAAGAGACTTCCTGAGCATCCTGAGGAAAGGGGGATCTGTTCATGCATAACAAGCGTTGTAGTTGTGTTCAGTTTATAAGTACATACTCCTGGAGTTGTGGATGTTCCCTGAGTCTTTTTTTAGTGGACAAACAGAAAACCTGTTCAGAACAATGTTAATGTTTGATTCATTTACTTGTATTGATTTAAAAAAAAAAAATTATAATACATTATGTTGCGTTTATGTTGTCAACCGGGTATTAGAGTAACTTGGGCCGCAGTGTATGAATCATCTGTCTGTTTCAGAACCTACCATCCTCCCTAGCCAGTTTGATATTGCTTTCACAGCCTTACTGTTTTTGTACACACCCCATTTTCTCCATTATTATTGACAAAACTGAAAATGGCATCTCATAATAGATTTGTGAATGATTTTAAACTTCCTTTATACATAATCTAAATTAGGGGGAGTACAGGTTATTAAAGGAATTAGCCTATAGTAGGGTTAGGTTGGATAAGTTAGAGTTAGAGTTAGGATTTGCATTTTTTTTTATAATATTCATTTTCTTATACAATATCCTTAACTGTTCAACATATGTTGCATATTATTTGCTATTAATGTTTCTGCTTCACTTGTCACCAAAAATGCTTTTGAAAATACAAAAAGTAAGATGGGGAAGCATAGCAAATAATATAAGCAAAACAAAAGCAGATAATGATAAAGAAAACATGTAATAGCATACTGAACAGGTAAGAAATTAAGTATTAAGAAAATGTAAATGATATAAATTATACTATTAACATGTACAACTTATAAGTGTGTGCCCAATTGACTTTTCTAGTAACATGGCACTTCACTTAGCTTTCACATGTGTTGCAGCTGCAGTGATAAGCTGATCAACGTAAATGAGAGATTTTGGAGTTAACTGTGAAATATGTAAGTGTTATAAATGAAATGCTAATATAAGGGATCGCTAGTCTGGATCAAAAGAAATATAAAATATTGAGTCACAGTTTTCATCAGAGATGTAGTTATAGTATGATCTAAAAATATATGCAAAATAGAAGCCGGCTAGATCTGGAAGCTCATTGGCTGTTCGCACTCAGTTGTTTTCGAATGTGTATTAAGCCCTGCTATAGCTGGAATCTGATTGGTTGATGATACATTGTTTTCTGATTTTGTACAAAGGATCATTTCTGTTTATTGTAGATACATGTGACTGAGCTTCTCTAATGGGTGTCTGGAAAATTGTGGTGTTGATGGTGGAATTAGAAGCAGCAATGGCTAAAAAAGATATATAAGAGCTAGATGGAACTCATCAATAAGTTAGTTAGTGTTAGTGCTAATTGAGATGCAGAATATGTCAGAGCAATTAGCAGGCTTCTGAAAAATATAGCGTTATACATACTCACATGTTGCTACAACTGTTTAAATAACTTACCTGTAATTTGTGTTTCATCATTCCATCCTGACAACTTTTTTTACTTATAACTTTAAAGTCTGTTTCAAAGCTCTTTTCAAAATGCCTGCTCTAGTGCATTGGGGTTTGAGATTTGTCCTCTAAATCACTGCAGGAAGAGCGATAAAACATTATTATTTAGCATAACAAGAAGTGCTCTGGCTTTTCTGTTCTGTACCACATCTTGGATCGTTATTGCTGTGTTGTCTGTTTGATCACATGGGCAATAATCCTTACACTATCAGTGAACTAGAACAGACATTTTGAAAAGATCTATGAAACAGACTTTAAAGTTATTAGGGTAAAAAAGTTGTCAGGATGTTAGCAATGAAAAGAAAAATGACAGGTACGTTATTTAAACAGTTGTAGCAACATGAAGGATGTGTAATGCTATATTTTTCAGAACCCTGCTACTTGCTCTTTAAAAGGTGTATAAACTTTATTTTCAATCCATCCTATAAAAAGACATATGTGAGCCCCATTTTAGTTCCTGTGCTGATACCTTTTAAATAGTTACTAAAAATTTTTATTTAAGGGTGTTTTGGACAAACAAAACACCCTTGCCTTTTTATTTGTAGAAAGAAAGGTAACACAGAAAGGTAACACAGTGCAGCAAACTTGTTCTTTTTCAAAAATTCTGTGGATGACATCATGATTATGTTAGAATACCATATTCATGCCAAAGTTCCTAGTTTATGGATAAACTTGTGTTCTGAGCAGCATTTGTTCCATATATATAATTAATTTTACCAGAGTAGCATGTCGTAAATGTCAGGTTAGATCAGATAATGAATCTTATAACCTAATTTCTATTAACATTTCTATTTCTATTAGCTTCTTTCACTTTGTTCACCTCACTTTCGTCACCTCTGACCTATAGTACTATTTATAAATGTATCCAATATCCAGTATACAGTATGACAAAAATGCTTGAAATATCCCTGAGTAAAGCATCCATGTGTCAAAGGGTTTCATTAACATTCTGATCATTCAACGCTTTTTGTGGCCTTCTGTAAACTCATTAGGCAAGGAAATGAAGCAACAACTGAATAAATACAACAGAGGAACACATTTGGGACACTAAATTATTAATATAAATAACCTTTTTTAAACTAAGAGCTGCCAGGGCACACAATGAAGGGCACTTCACTGATTTGCACTCATGCTCACTATTGGCAATCAGATGACATGGTCAGACCATTTCTTTTGAAATGTCTAAATTCTAGTCAGAGGTAGAAGGTGGAAAGTACCAGTACTCTTTGAGTTTAACCAGTATTTGTGCTGACACCGTCACATTGAAAGAACCTCACCTGCAAGGATTAGACTGATGACCACTGAAATTTGTGATGCTGTGTACTGTCCTGTCCTGTCTGCATCAGTTTATTCAACTGGACATCATGGACTGTAGTTTGTTTATTTTTTCAATTTACTTTTATTATAGATCAATCAACAAAACAATTCCATTTAAAACCTATGGAATGAGTTGGAATTCTGTGTATGTTACAGGTAAAATGTACTTATCAAACCCTCATGGAGGAATCGATTGCCATATCACTCAGAACATTTCGGAGATACTTGTGGAGTCAGAGCCAAGAATGCAGGCTGTCATCACAGCAATTGAAAACGGAGCCTATGAATTGACGAATGGGTGTCCCTATTTTATAGTTGAACCAGTATACACACATACATGATATACAGAGAGATACTACGACATGCCACCAAATATATTCATATAGCTCCTGGCAGTAGCTTTAAATACACTGCACTCACTGGGTTCAGTTAAAATGTATTTAATAGCTAGTAATTAAAATGAAAAGAATCAAAGGAAAAATAGCACCCTTATAGAAATAAAAAATAATATGTATTTTTGCTTTTGAGTCAAGATCCATGTTAGAGTGAAAGTAACCAACAACACTATTGAGACAAAACAATGCGTTGAATTACAGTATATTGTTGTACATTAAACTGCTATTTTATATTTAACTTGCTGAAGAGAATAATGCTGATTTTCAAGCAAGGGTCATTTTACTGATTTAGTTAGAAACACTTTTCTGTGTGACTATTTTCTTTTTCTTATTAACAAGAGTATACCTTAGTTGCTGTGGTTTTTCAAGTGTCAGTGCACATTTTAATTGTTTTTTAAAGAGCAAAACTGACACATATAATTGTTGTTGTCAGCAAGTGGAAAGGTCTGGCATTTTCAATGTAAGATAAGACAATATTATTATTATTATTATTATTTTTTAAATGTGATACACTGAACAAAACTCACAAAGGAGTAAAACAAGAGACTGTGAAATACAACTGGCTAGAAGGAGATTTGTGAAAACATACCTTTCACAAATTAGGACTGAAATCGGGACAGCAAATGTATGTATCTTACTGGCCTGGCAATGATACCAAAGCAACAAGTCAGTATACAACTTCCAGGTACAGACAGTGTGATTCCTGGTATTATGAATATAATGTGTTGATTGTCCAATCCAGAGAAGAATACAAAGTAGGACAGAACAAGACTCAAACCTTACAGAAAATCCCTCGCACCTATGACAACCATTTCCTCTCTTACATGGAGATGCACCAACCTTCAAACTTAAGATTGAATTATAACCTATGTAGATATATTACAGTGCAGCTAGGTCTAGAAACTGTGTTTGTGGCTCATAAAGTTGAGTTACACCTTGTAGGAGTAATTGCTGCACCCTGCTGTGAGATCATCTTCTCCAGTGCTAATGAGGGAACCCACCTAACATTAATGCTGTTGACTATTTCACCACTGGAGCCTGCCAGCCCCTAGGCCATCATCAGCCCAGCTTAAGACCCATATTTACACCTACTGGGATTGTATGACTAAGCTTTGATTTGGTGGAATAAATCAAGCAGTTACTTTAGATACTGGTCACTATTACCTATTCACAATACCTATGTAATGAGTGATCATTACATTTTGAAATGTGATTGCGAATGAAGTTAACAGCAATCACGTGGAAAGTGGTGACAGAGTATATGAGAGATGCAAAAGGTGAGTCTACATTCACATTGGGTGGCCTGGTTTAACAGTGGGACACAAGCAAAGACTAAACGATGAATAAGTTATCATTTCGTTCTGTTTTATTTGCCTTAGGACACCCCTGGAAACGAGATCTAAATCGATGCTTCATAGTAAAACCTTTTAAATGACAAATTAGAAAAAATAGTGAATTGTGTTTATTATATATTATAAAATGTTTGGTTGTATTTTCTAGCACTAGCACAGCATGTAGTGTAATAAGAAGAGCACATACAATGATTAAACTTCACTTTTAGTTCTTTAACTTTAAAATATTTCCACTAGAAATGCAGATCGCATGCATAATTGGTGCAATTTGTTTTGTCAATTAACCAAAACAGATAACATTAACACACACTAGGTTTCTCCACAGGTCCATCAGCATGAGCCTACACCATCATTTGCTTGAGGGATTTGTACTTCTTCTAGATGCAATTATAGAAATTAGCTCAAATGGCTAAAACATGCACTGCAGCATAGCAGAGATTTGAGCCTACAATTAGGTAGCAATTAGTTATCAAAACACAACAGATACATCTGCTCGAAGCCTGATATTATCTCCCCATAGTTTCTCAACAATTAGGCAAGATCTGCTTTCCAGCCTGTGGTTGTGTGTGTGAGTTATCAGCTGGGTGTTTGTTTAGGGATTAGCTATGCTGATTATTGGGCAATTACTTGGTTATACTAGAGTTGGTTCACTTATAAACAGACATGTTTAGCCCCATTTTACATAGTTACAATATTATATATCATTGTCTTTTTAACCATTTGTTCAAATACAATTAAAACAATTGGCCTTATGATTTAATTATGTTGTCCAAAATATTTCAAACAGATAATTTTTTCACTGGATAACAACATCTATACTAGTGATAGCTTTTAATTTTTGTCCTTTCATTGTCGTGACATTGGGGTTATTATCATTAGATATTATAACATAATCAAATTAAAGTGATCTGGAGCAATACTTTCCATTACTGTGTATTTCTATTTTACTACATATCTTTTCTTCCTAACATTGTATTGAAGTGGTAAATCATTGGAACCTACAAAGACATCCTTCAATTTTGGTAGGAATGACAATCATAAGTAACATTATTATCATCATTCTGCACATGGCTAATTTCAGCTAACCTGATTAAAATTAATCTTCCACTAACTTACCTAAAGTAACAATATTTAGCCCAAGATTGGTGAAGATCAGGCTAAAGTCAACCAAATATGTGTCATTCTGTTTAAAAAACTAAAAATAGCTGCTGATTCTCCTTCAGTGCCAATATCAAACAGACACAATCAAGGATCACAGTCCTTCAGGAAAGGATGAGGAGTATTTACCTTAAGAAATGATCCCTGATAACACAAAAATAATAAAACATTCAAGATGAACTGGGTAGACAAATATGTCTCTAAAACAGGTTTCCTCTGAACTACTAAAAACAGGATTTTTAGCTCCCTGGAATCAAGCACAGGAACCTAACAAAAAAAAAAAAAAAAAAAAAAAAGCCCTTTTGAACTTCCTGGCAAGTTTGAAACCAGCCCAGGTCACCTATAGATAAGTATCAAAATATTGCCTTTTTATAGTTAGTCTATCTATAGGTTATTCTAGTTTAAAACACCAGCAAATCACATTTAAGCTAAACTTATTGGTAGCTCGTTGTATTGTATGGCATAAATGAATATGAAATAGATATGCAATTGTATATTAAATTAATGTTAAATTAATATTTAATAGATATGCAATTGATATTACATGTACGTTCAATTATTCCTTGTTATTGTCCATTAATATTTAAGTCAGATTAACTGTATTTTCAATTAAAAACATGTAAACAAGGGGAAATTATTACATATTTTCAAGGGTAACAAAATGTAATATAAAGGGACGTGATAAGCAACTACATTTTCAATTGACACTTGGTTAACAATTAGCAAGAAACCAGCAATTGCATATTTATGAAATATTAATTTAACATTAATTTAAGATAAGCAATTGCTTATCTATTTAATATTAATTTATGCCATGCAATATAAAGTGTTACTAACATATTTAACTGTAACTGTTAAAATATAGTGGAGATGCTACAAAATAATAGGATTGGACATTGTATTGTCCACCCTGAACCTCCTTACCAGCTGTAAAAAGCATGATCACACGACACACACACACACACACACACACACACACACACACACACACACACACACACACACACACACACACACACACACACACACCCCATCTTGCCCAGCTGCACTGGCTACCTGTAAAGTTCAGGATTATTTTCAAAATTCTTCAGCTTGCCTACAAGGCCCTTCATCACACAAGTCCGGTGTATCTCTCCAACCTGCTGACCCGCTATGTCCTTGCACGCAAGCTGAGGTCCTCTGACTCTGGTTTGCTTGTTATACCCAAGCAAAAGTTTACCACACTCAGAAAGCGCCCTTTTAGCTTCATGGCCCCAACTCTCTGGAACTCTCTCCCAGCTTTGCTGTGTGAAGCTCCCACAATTGCTTGCTTCAAATCAACTCTCAAGACCCACTTGTTCTCTTTTGCTTTCCATGCTGTTTAAGAGTAATACCAGTTATTAGCTGTTGTCTAACTTGCTATTTCAGATTTTCACTGTATCTTTATATTATGATTCTGTATGACACATGCATCCACAATGTTTAGAATTCACATAGTAGACTTGTTTTTAATGTACTATGCCTTGTATCTCATTGTATTTAATATATTGCATTGTTTTCACTGTTTAATGTGTTATGTGTTGTTTCTCACTAGCTTGTAAAATGCTTTGTAATGGTGGTCCTCTATGAAAGGTGCTATATAAAATAAATATGGCACATTATTATACCACAGTTTGTTTTTCATTCAGTTCGAGTTCTGTTACAAGATGCTTTAGGATCCTTGGTTGTTTTGTCTTAAGGCTATCTATAATTCTATATGGATAAGCAATTACCTGAATTCAGTAAATGTGCTTCAAATAGTGAGCCAGCAAAGCTTTACCACAGTAACAATATTAATTTAATTAAACCAAGGCATATTGTAATCTAATAGGCAAAGACTGGCTGCAAGGTCACAAACCGAGCTTACTATAGTGTTCATAAAGTTTACAAAGTCAAAAGATAAATTCACAAGGTAAGTGGCCTGTAAATAACAGACCTCTATTACAAAAATGAAAGGTGGTGAAATCTTTATCAGATAATGTCAGTGGACATTGAACCTAACAATAATAGGGTTTTACTTTGTGGGGCTGTGTGAGGGACTGACTGCTTTTTCTTGGGCTTGATGTCATAAATTGGTCCAAGAATAAATAATGTGTCTGACAATATAGAATGGTACAGTGATATTTTTAGATTGCATAACAAAGTCCAAAACTGTAGTTATTCCTTATTAAAGTCTGTAGTATTAAAGTCTGTAGCTAGCAAAGGAATAAATTTCACATTTTATGATGTCTGTTTAAGGCCGTTGGCCGTGGATATTCTCAAAAATAATTGCAACCAATACTATCATTAAAGGAGTGCGGTCCAAGAGTTTAAATTTTATTTATTTTTTACAATAAATATAAATGAAAATATAATATATATATATATATATAGATATATATATATATATATAATATATCTCTATTTATAAGTACTTGCTTTATTAACTGTATACTGGCAACAACAGGATATATTCTGCATGATTTTTTTAATCATAATTCTTGTAAGTGTGTGTGACCATGTTCAATATAGCTTCTACAACATGAAGAACAGGATAAACTGAATTAATGAAGTACATTTTGTTTTCTGTTAATCATGAATGACTATATAGGTGAAGTCATGTGTTGTAAAGTGTTAAACAGTACGCTACTGGTGATTTTGTTTAGGTGGTGTGCCAAACTCCATACAAGGGATGACAGGGGTTTCTAGCAGGAAATTTATAATAAACGCAAAAGTACAATTTTAAACTTCATCAAACTTTGAGCCAAAACTCAGTAATTAAAATAACCAAAAGTTATGGATTACCTAAATATTCATTTTTTAAGCAGATACAGTGCTGGATAGCATTTTCCTGCCATGCACATCACATTGAATGTTTAGTTTCCATTGCAGTTTACACCAGTGATCAGATAATGAAAACGCTAATGAAAACATGTCATTCCTTATCTGTGTTCACCAGATAAGAAGAAAAAAAAAATATTTCCAACAGAATGAATGCAAAATAAATTGTAATTTTAAACTGCAATAACTAGAAGTCCAAAAGTAAGCAGACACCGTAAAGTAATTCTACAATGCCTTGGAAAGAGACCAAGACTGGAGGCTCCTACTGGCAATCTCCACAGGGAAATGCTGCTGCCACACTTTAAATGAACAATACCATATTCCCTAGACGATTCTCAGCAGAACAACTGTACAGCAATTTTCTACACTGATAAGCAGATGCACAGAAAGCAGGCTTCTGATCGTAAGATGCAGTGCTCATTTATCAGACACTCATATCAGTATTTTCAATAATAAAGTTGAAGCATTTCGAGTTGTCATTTAAATGTCAGTTCTCTGCTATTAATTCACTGACTAACCTGTACACTTAAACCATTCCAGACCGTTAGGCTACATACAGAACCACATCATTCCTTAAGCCTTTCTATGGAACTTGTTGCCATTAATGTACTATGTAGAATCATTCTTACATACTAAGGTGTATATAGATGGACCACATGGGGCATAGATGTATTCAGATGGATGTTCTAAAATAGAGTTAAACTGCATTCCTACCCCTGGCTCTTTTTGTAAAGGCCATGCTTTCCATAAAGCTGGCAGCAGAACAATTAGGTCAGCGTTAAATCATTTACCCACCTTAACGTTACACACTTTATTAAAATGAGACTTAGTGGAACGACATTTTTGACCTCGTTATAAACCAGTGCCCCCAGAGGATTTTTCTGAAATGACACCCCTGGGCTTAATGAAGATTTATCAGACAATCTGAATGGTGTGCTTGGTACCCCCTGAGCCCAATGACCCCAACAGTGTCATTTCTAATTTTATGATAATCAAAATAGTTGCGCTCTTACTCGCTTCGCTCGCTAATCAATGAAAATGATATATTTATTACAGTATATATTACTAACTCCTAGGTCACCATTCACTAATAACAACCTAACAAACCCTGTAAGTGGTTCATGGTACCGAACACACCATCCAATGTATGATTACAATCAAATTGGGTGGCTACTGTTGATCCTGGAGGTGCGATATAAGAATACAATGAATTATAGGCCTATTGAACTGATTCATTTTTGATACAATAGATTTATGGCCTATTTTCATTGAATGATGAAGGGAAAGAATGTTTATAAAAAACAATACTCTCTATCCCCATTCATTCATTTTTTGTTTTATTTTTTTTTCACTTTTCTCTTGCATAATAATAATAAAATCTGAATTAAATATGCCAACACTGGGAGACAACTGTCCGTTTGTCAACCCTTCATTTATCAAAAAAATAAATAAATAACAAAAAAAAAAATGTTTTTACTGTGCTGCTACATGTCTTTCAAAGCAGCAGCTTGCATATGCATCTTCACAGACAGCTGTTAAAACACTAACAAGTCTAGAGTCGTTTCAAGAATTTTAAACTGCTTTGTTCATTAATATTAATATGTGCTCAGAAGAAAACAGTACATATAACCTCCTATATTTGAGGTAATGCTTTGTTAATATTGACTGAGATTATAAGCAGAGCATAGCTGTTTAGTAATAATACATTCTCCCAGTAACACTAAGATATGTTTAGAATCTGTTCCATTCAATCTATGTCTAATTCTTAAACAATTATACACTGTTCAATTTTTTTTTTTGTAGGAAGCTGGTAAGTCACATAATAGTTTAAGTGATTAACTAATTAAATTACTTAGACCATGTGGCCCTAAACCTATACAAATTATTGATAATATACACAGGTGTTACACTACATTCTACATCCTAAAAAAAAAAAAAAAAAAAAAAAAAAAAAAAAAATGATCCTTTTAAGCAATTACCTGTGCTGAGCAATGCCAAGAACACTCTCAAACAGGCTGCTATTTGTTTCATTTGAAGGACATTCCAAACAAAGAAAAATTCATTTCATACTTAATGTTGTGTTTATTTATTTTTTTCAAAAGTGCAAAAGTACAAAAGATCTTTATACAAGAATATTTACAAAAAGTAATCTTAAAAAAGTGTTACACGGAAAAAAAAAAAAATGCATATGCAAGTTAAACTAAAAACGATATTGAAGAGGTATTGCTTTTCCCTTGAACATTTTATTTCAGAAATGCTGGCGATTTAATAAAGGACTTGCGTTCCAGACACTCATTTTTTCTTCTTCTATACAAGACCACATAATTCAATAATGCACATTTTTATATAGTACCCACACATTTCTGTAATTCCACACTATACCATTTCAGCTTGTGGTTTGGGCCCATAAATAAATTACATGTAAATACCAAATTGTGGTTACTGCTACCAACTAGATGGAGCAATACATAAATGTCCTCAAATATAGTGGGTGACAATTTATAATAAATCCTGTACCCCTCAATACCTTTTATGCACTGTTGTAATTACAGTAATATACAGTCGTACTTGCATCGGAGAGAACTGAAGAAATTTGACTATTGTCAGTCGGGGGCATATTTGCTTCATGTCCATTATAAGAAAGCCCTGTCATATCTGAGCGAGCTGCAGAGTTCAGGTACTGCTCAAATTCATTGCGATCCACGTCTCCCAAAAGATCTGACTGGTGCATGTGTTCCACATTGTCCACCTGATGGGATTCAGGTGGAGGCGAGAGCTGTCCAGAATCGGATCTCTGTTGAAGTTTCGGGTTGGTGGGTGCACACAGCTGACTGTAATACATTGCCAGAGAGCCATGACATCCCATTAAACCCTGTAAAGAGCTGACTTGACCCATGTGCTCTGTAGGGGGAAGAGGCCTGCGTAGCACAGGATTGGAATGGTGTTCCTGAGAGAGATACTCTGCAGGTTGGTGGTGGTAACTGTAAGGCATCATGTGGTAATCTTCTTGGGCCTGCGATGGGAAAAATACAGAATCGTTCGCCACTACATCCAGAGGCGATGTATCAGGGGTGGGTAAACTGTAAGAGTCTAAATGCCCCCCCATGCTTTGCGATTCCCGGTAATGGCTAAGTTGAGAGAAATGACTCTGGACTGGGAAATGGTGCTCATGGTAAGCAACATTAAGGTTGTCTACACAGACCCTGTCATCGTTCCCTAGAGCTGAAGCCTGCTGTTCAGTCACTCTGTGCACCAGAAAGCCAGATTCCAGTCTCTTGATTCTTTTCACCTGCTTTCTCCTCCGTGGTCTGTATTTGTAGTTGGGGTGGTCTTGCATGTGCTGCACTCTGAGTCTCTCTGCCTCTTCCACAAATGGGCGCTTTTCAGTCACAGGCAATGCTTTCCAAGACTTACCTAAAAAGATAATGACTGAACATTAGGTGTGGAAGTAATATTTCACAACATTGCAATACTATTTCCTGGAGATGCCCTTCTAATCTACATACACCTTATTATAAATACAACTTTCTAAAACCAGTGCATGCTTTCTTTAGCAGTCAATTACATTTGTACCCTCAATGTTTTTTTTTTTGTTTGTTTGTTTTTGCTTGCATTGCAAAAGCACCAAAAACAAAGCAAATAACGTACAATAGTTGAAACTTTAAACATACATCTCAAAATGCTGTTTACTGTACATCCACTTAGAACTTTTAGTATTTCAACGCGTTTATAATCTTAAAGCTACAGGCTATATTCAGACACACAAACACAACAACTTACCAAGCATTTTGCTGAGTTCTGCATTGTGCAGATCTGGGTTTTGTTGTGCCAGACGCTTACGTTCATCTTTTGCCCAGACCATAAACGCATTCATGGGTCGCCGTATCCGAGGTTCGGTCTTGCCTCTGTTCTGGTTTCCAGAGCTGGCAGAGCAGGCTTCACTTTTGATTTTCTCTTCCCCGAGAGGACTTAAGGGATCCGTCCACTGACAGTGTCCAATTCCAGGCATCATGAGTGACATCGAACACCTTCCCTGGGTCTGATCGTCACTTGCATACCCAGCGTCAGGACTGCTCATTTCTATTCAAGTTCTAAACACAGCAAATGTTTAAATTGCAACTTTATGGTGTAAAGGTTAAACTATTACAACACCAAAACGTAAAAAAAAACAAACAGCGTTAAAAACTCTGCTGAGTTCTTTGTATTTCGTTTAGCACTGTAATCAACTACCTGCAAAGCTCTGCCTCTGTGCTGAACTGTACCAGCTTTAGGCCGGGACGTTGTTTTTAAACACACCATGACCCAATCACTGCCGAGCAAGGCGAGGCTTGCAAGGTGCGAGTTACTGGTGAAACTCCGCCTGATTGCCATTTACGGGACGCCTACACCCAGACCAAGTTAAGTCATTTTCAAACAAAACTTTTGATTTCACCTATTATTATTATTATTATTATTATTATTATTATTATTATTATTATTATTATTATTATTATTATTATTATTATTATTAATCTCTACATTGCCTCTTTAACAATAGTCTAATAACTGTACCTACATGGTTTTATTTTCTTTTTCTAAATGTTTTCGAAAGTTAGGCTATGCATTATACTATCTTCTAGGCAAACGAAACTGGACAACGTTGGGCAGAAAACTCTGGTTTCACTTACTTAATGCATTATTTAAATTAGATTTTACTTTATAATTATTAAACACTGAAGCTGCGCCGTTTACGGGTGTCAGTAATAATAACATGTCCTATATTTTAACCCACAATTTAAACATATAGCTGATTTCAAATCCACATAAAGGCTAAATGTGTACAAAATGTAAGAAATAATCCGGTTTAACATTTAAATCCACAGAAACTCGTAATTTGAAAACACACCCTAATGACAGTTTAACATTCAAGTCATGTTTATTTCATTATTAGATGTCATGCACACTAACGACGAAGATTTTGTTTGAACACGAAAAGAAATCGAATATTGCGAAACTCTCTGATAAAGAGTGCGGTTTATGAGATCAATCGATTGTATTCTGGTGTGTGTGTGCGTCTGTGTGTGGCTTTGCAAAAACTTGAAGACAGGCTACAACGCATAACAATGTCTGCTTCTTGCCTACTTTTTTACACTTTGACAAATGAACTACTTCGAACGTTCTTGAAACTTTGTTGATTGAAGTAAACTTCCAAGCGCTGTCTACTTGTTTGTTACTGGTGTCTGATAAAACCTGACTACAAGTTAAACAGGGATTTGTAGACTAGCAGACATGAACACAATGAATACCTTCAAAAATATGAACTAGAAGTGAAATATTCTCTCGTCAATGTCTTTGTAATAACCTCAGATTATTTATTTCGATTGTATTTTAATCTCAGTATTTATTTTGTGCAGCGCAAGTGATGATCAATCGATAGGAAATTGTAAAGCATTGTAAAAATCTGTAATCTTTGAACAGGTCATGCGCGTTGCAGAAAACAACACTGAGGCACAGAGAAACAGAACGTTTGGATCGACGATTTTGTTACAATATTTAACTAAATAAGATTATTTAGGATATAATAAATGATTTTACTATTGTTATTCCTATCCTAACCTTTCTTATTCTTATTAGATTATGAAATTATTGTGAAACATTTAAAAGGTGATCTTAGTATATAAATACTATATATTATTATATAATAGTGTATTCTAGTGTTTGTACTTTGCTTTAAAATACTTTTAAAGTAACATCGCTTCTTGCCTAGCCTATTAATATATAATTTATTTATTAAATATAAATTAACAATTGCAAAAGTAATTGAAACTTTGTTCAATGAATTTCACTTACAATCGCAGCCAGCTTGTTTGTATCAGTGCATTTAGTATTAGTGGGGCTGTTTTGTACCTTAGCTCAGAAATGATTTCTGAATCAGTCACCTGAGACACCTGTCTCGACTCATTTCAGTTTCCCTTGCAATCCTGCTGCACTCAGTTTGGATGAAAAATAATTTTTTCGTTTCCCAGTAAAATTACAGAGCGACTGTTCAATTACATTTTTAACTCTGCAACAGTATTCATTGTTAATGTTACTGCAGCCAAAAAAGCAAATAGCAGAGCCTGCTTCATGGGCTGCATGGGAGCAGAGATAAAGCCTTTGGACAGTCTTTCTGAGACTTGTTTGGTTGGTTTAACAAACCACCTGTGTTTGTAAAGTCTACACAAAGAAAAGGAAAGATTGGACACCCAATAAAAAGTAAATGTGTTTCATTCTAAATAATCATATTCCAAAAAATAAATAACATAACATAACCCAGAGTAGGCTAATGTCCCATGACAGGTACAACCACTGCTTGTAGTACCTCTAGTTCACCAGCACTATACTCTGAAGTGAAACTCCATTAAACCCCAAACAACCTGTATGGAACACACCTTCTTAAGTCTAGCCCAAGGTACATTAGTAAATACCTTGCCCTAGCCCACTGTGACAACCCACCTCTAACAAACTCCATACAACACTCAGAAAAGCACTGGTACCCAAGTTTACTCCTAGAAATAACTTGGCACACTCTATAAATAAAAATAATGCATAAATAAAGTTCTTTATTTTTATGCCTAGATTTGTTGAACATAAATCCACCTAAAGAAGATGAATCCTGGTATTTTGGGTTACATTTCAACCCCATGCATTAAAGCCCTAATTTACAAACTGTAGATTGGAGGATAAGGTCAAACTAGACATTTGCACCAAAATCCCTGGGAGTTGTAAACAGGTTTAACAGGTGCACAGTGAAATGCAAAGCCATGCTGAGTAAAAGTACTAAATGTGTGTGTATGTGTATCTATCTATCTATCTATCTATCTATCTATCTATCTATCTATCTATCTATATCTATCTATCTATCTATCTATATATATATATATATATATATATCTATAGATCTATATATAATATATATATAGTATATATATATATATGTATATATGTATATGTATATATGTATTATATGCATACTGCCGTGGCCTACTGGCTCTAAATTTAGAGTCTTGTCACTCATTCTACTTGTGCTCCGTCCTTCAGATAAGACATAAAACCGAGGTCACATTGTAAGTGACTCTGCAGCAGCAGTTGTGATACTGACGTGATATATGACACGATAATAAGATGTCATTTGGCAGAAACTGATGTCATATTGTAAGTGACTTTGCAGCAGCAGTTGTGATGCATAGTTAACCCCTTGTAAGTCACTTTGGATAAAAGTGTCTGCTAAATGGCTTACTACTACTACTACTAATAATAATAATAATAATAATAATAATAATAATAATAATAAATAATAATAATAAAATATCTCTCCGTTACACAATCAATCAGCCTATACCAAATTCATCTGTAAGAGAGCAAAACTGCAGGCACTACTGTTACCTCATCATCTACTAGAGTTTAGGTCATGCAGTCGTCTAGACCCAATCTATTTCCCTTCAGATATTCTCAGATTACAAACACACCAGTCCCTTTCTATTTAAAGACTTCATGAATACTGTAATAGGGAGACGTTAGGAGATCAGTATCCATCCAATCATCAGTACAAAAATTGATTTATTTTTAAATAGATAATTGTATTGCATCGTGTTATCCCATGATGTAGTACTACAATATTACATAGTACAAAATTTTGCGATTAAGTGTACACACTGATTAAATTGCGTAATTGTGATGATGAATTACTTTACGAGGGGGGGGGGGGGGGGATAGTTTGTGGTAGATCTTACGATTTATTATAGAGAGGCCAACTTGATAGAATGAAATTATACTAATCATAAGTTTTTTATTATATGCCAATACACCCCATCATTCTCCGAGACATGTGTAGTTTCCAATGATCTGCTTTAACGGTAGCATGTCTCGTGTAATGCCCCGATCCGTAATTCATCATAAACTTTAAACAATGGAGTTATAATGATCTAATAGTCTGTTGGCAGAATCAGGTTAGGAAGACTGAAAGTCTATAAGAATGAATGTTGACATTACAGGGAACATAATTTTCTAGTTTTTATAGCTAGATGTTACGTTAGTAAAAATGTTTGATCTACCTTTTACGTTAACGTCGTGGGTACTGCACGGGGGGGGGGTGTGGGGGTGGGGGGGGAGCTTCGGGGGGGGGGGGGGGGGGGGATATACAAACAATTCCATTTTGAATTTAAAAGCAATACAACTAAATTAAAAAACATCACTAGCTGCTGGTCCAGAGGAGGCAGCATTTCCGCTGCCAGTGTTGCCACTGCCACAGGGCCCACTGGTAGGGCCCCCCTATGCTGCTGTAAGTTTTGTGGCTGCCAGTGTTGCCACAGCCAGCTGCATGTTTGGAGGAAGCAGCATTGCCACTGTCTGCATTGCCACTAGCAGCATTTCCGTTGCTGGAGTGCCCCGCACAGTAGTCAGCATAACCACTGCCAGCATTGCCACTAGCAGGATTTTCGCTGCCGGAATGCCTTGGAGACACCCTGGCAGAAGGAGGTCAGGAGACTGCCGTGTCACCCCCCTCCCCATGTGTTTTGTGCTCTGTACTGTCTCATCCTGTATTATTGTGTGAGTTTTGTAGATATTTTGTTTTGGCCCTTGTTCCTTTTATTTTGTTCATGTGTTTTTGTTCATGTCTGTTCTGTGTGTGTAAATAAAGTGTGCATTTGAGCTTAAACTGCAGCTTTCTGAGTCTCTCTGTGGCAATAACACTCTGGGCCATGACGTTACCCTGTCAGATGGAGACTGGGCTAGTGGTAAATTTGCCATAAGGGTATATTTTGAAGATAATGTCTACTTTAAGTACTTCTTAATCAGTAGCACACTTTCTTCTAACAGTTACTATTAAGTGTTCAGGTTCAAGCCTTTGATTTGACCTTTTTAACACACACACACAGTTGTATATCGCTAATGATTTACTTTTGTCTGAGCTTTCATAAGCAAACAAATCCCATCTTTAAAAAGTGTCTCAGTATTCCAGATAGACCTATGATTTCAGTACTGATAAAGTGAGGCACTGGTGTCGGTTTCCCTGCTTCCACTATTTGAAGACAACTAAAGCAAACAGTAGGAACAATGGTAAACAAGAGGTGAATGAATGCCTTCACATCAAAGTTTCGCACAGGATAGTCAATGTATGATGCAGGTTGAATGTAGGTTAAACTGCCTCAAGTGTAGAGAGTCTCCCAATGGCCCTTCAGTTCATGGGTAAACATTTCAATGGACCTCATCGTTAGCTGGTGACTTTGAAAACATCCCAGGCTAGACAAGGATCTTATCTCTTATCAGGAAACCAGCCAGTGCCTCTGTATGCAAAAGAAGAAAAAAAAAAAACTTACATAACAGACAAAAAGACTACCTATTTTATGTGATTTGATAGTGTTGGTAGAAAAATGTAACAAGTTGGTGGTTTTAAAAATATATGTAGGGGCCCACAGCCTTATTACTGATATTTCTATCAATTTTATTTTATTTGTCTACTGGTATAAAATAGGTGAGGCAAATGTGCTTGATTTTTTTGTCTGCCTTTATCCTGCCTTAACAACTTGCTTAGAAAATATTTTATGCAAAGTATGTTAGTGACATGCACTTGAAATCTGAATAATATATTATAGGAGACAGCCACAACATTTGAAATGAACAATTCTTTGACAAATGACCATGCCCATAGTGAGATGTAATATAATGTGGCCCATTGAGGGTTGATAGTCACCCCTATACGCTATCCGAACTATGATATCAATTGATGATAACTGGCAGGGCAAGTGGCACTCTGGGCCACCTACCAGTCAGACAAGGCATGCTGCAAGATGGAGACAGGGGAGCAGGAGGACCAAACAAAGAAATGACAAGGAGTTGTAGAGTGAGGGCTATTTATAGGAATAGCTTGATTACTTATGTGATTAGTGAATGGATTCCCTTTTCAGAAACACAACATTGTTTCTAATCAATGCTATATACAGTGCATTTGTAAACATACACTGGCTGTGTGTAATAGTTACGTTTATTAGAATAAACAATAATGGACTACTGTTTTCTCTGTTGTCTAGTGGAGAAAATGCATTTAACAGCCCAAAGTGGGGTAAAACCTGTTTAGACTGTACTTGTAGATCTCTTGATCTACCCCTCCTACTACTGTGCACAAGACTTGCCTGACCTCAGCACCACGTTACTGGATCTTCAGCTGATGCACTATCCTTGCACTATTGCACTGCTAATATGTCATTGTAGATGTAACTTGTTGTCACCCTAACTTGTTGCATTAACTTGTTGCATTCTAGTTCATATTGTACTTTAGTTGTATTATTTGCACTTACTGTAAACTATACTGTATTTAAAATATTAATCTTGCATTGTAACCCTATATTGCCCTGTAACACACAGTAAGTCACCTTGGATAAAGGTTTATGGCAAATAAATAAACAAACAAACAAACAAACAAATAAATAAATAAATAATATGAAAAATGTTGTCAGTCAGAATACAATAATATGGTTCTACTGTTGCTGGTGGGTTAATAGGACTCCCAAGCCCTCTACCTTTTTTCTGCCTCCCCATTTTTTTGGGCCAACAGCCACCACTGATAGGGCCCTATATGTTTAGATGCTTTAAATATAATTATGTATTTCAAATTTACATAAACAGAAGTCATATGATGGCTGGGGTAATTTTATGGAACAGGCAGACGCCGAACAGATATGCTGTATTATGGGAACATGCCGCCAAATCAATGCACTTTGTGTATATCTGACAAATGCAGAACAACATTTTTAAAAAAGGGATGAACGTTGGTCATAACAGATAATATCACAGTTTGTGGTAATCAGGAGAAAAAAAAATGACACAGGTTTCCAGTAAAAACATGCATGTCTCACCTCATTGGTTTTAGTTGACAACATTATCAAGTAAAACAAAATGATTACATTACAGTTAAACCCAAATGGTTAAGAATCAAAACAGGAATCTTGAAAAAAATAAACATTGAACAGGGGAAGGGGTACCATCAACAATGTTGGTTTATTGAATATATTTTCAGTTATATTATAACTTTTAGTAAATGACAGTAATTTAACTTAAACAGGACGAAGATCGAATTACAATATTTTAAAACAGTTTCAGGGATTCTATTTGTTTCAGGCTTTCTGGTATCACTTCTCTTTTATGGTACATTCAGAGTTTTACATCATCTAGATTTTCAGTCCATTAACATACTGTATAACCCTTATAATGTATGTTTACCCCAGTAAATCTTCACAGTAATTTTACACTTTTTCCATGCTGTTCCTATGGTTAAACTATGAATTTAGTTTTTAATGGTTTGTACCTTACCTTATACCTTTTTAATATGTTTTACCTTACCTCTACAGTCCTTTTGTACAGTATGCTTTACCATGCTTTTACTATGCCTAATTCCACTTTATTATGCTTTTACCACTGAAACCTATTATAAGGAAATAACCATCAGACAATATTGAAGCATATCCGACTACACAATACAGGATTTAAAAAAAAAAAAAAATGTTGTTTAGAAATATTTAACACAATTTCAGTAATATAAAAGGCATATTCTGAATTCAGTTTAGATACCCATTCAATGTGTACAAGGTTATTAGTCTAAACACAAATACCTTATGGCAGTCTGTTAAAGGTCCAAACATATTGCTAGATGCCCATAACTATATTAAAGGCTTTTTTTTTTTTGTCTGATAACTGCCCCGAGTTGCTGGTTCTCTGTAATCATTGAAGCAGTATTTATGTTGTCAGTTGTTTTTTTCAAGTGCATGTCAATAAAAGTTATGGACATTTGTATATTAAAACCATCAAAGGCAATTTTGTAAGTAGAATGTAAAAGTGAATATATGATGTCAGCATTTCTGCAAGGACAGTTTAAATTAATGTTTGATTTGCCTTTTAAAACAATACACTCAAATAGAATCAATCTATATGAGTTGAAGACCATTCAAATGATAAACCTTTCATGTAATTAGGTGTTCTGAAAATAAACGATCTATACTCACATCAGCGAAAGTTTTGATTAAAAGCAATCTCACAAACATACACTTTAATTCATGTTAATAAGAAAGCTACAAATTTCCTTTTTTCACATGGCAACACTAACTTGCAACATCAGTGCTAAATCTGGCTGTGCAGAGTTGTATGGACAAACACACCCCCACCCAGCGGGCTTGTTTTCACTGAAAAATGTTAAAAGACAGAATGATTAATATGTCTAATAAATTGACCCAGGGTAGTTGTGTTAGGTTGGTGTGCCCTCTGTTAGCACTGGTCTGAATTTAAGTACAAGGAATGTGTGGAAGGAAGGTCAACCATCCATTTTTGAAGAGCGTAAATGGGTGTAGTACAGTGAAGTCATCACCTTGAGTAACTGAGGTGGCAAGATCTTTTTTTTTTTTTTTTTTCAGTAAAAACAGAAAACAAAGCATCACCTTTTGACCCAGTGTTGATTTGGACTAAATCTTATCTCAGCACCAGTATTTTAAGAATGCATGAACAATGGATTTTCTAATTTTACTCTGGTTTCCAAATGTGTGGCCAGTCAGTGTAAATTACCATCAGGCAAGTTAAAGAGGTTAATTGATATTTAATAATTGAGCACATATTTGAATCAAAACACTGGAGGTATGACAACGACTTGATATTGCTTATATTCAAACCTGTGATTAATTCGTACATGATGTAATGGTGTTCTATATATTATGATATCATTTTTGCTACTATATTTAAAAGTGTATTAATTCTAATTAACATTATTTTATATAAATTTATATTTATATTATCAAGCAATGCTGGCTCTGAGGAACAGCTTTAATTTGGCCTCCTCAACGTATCACTATGGACAACTTCTGAATTAATTTAGTTTCATTATGTATTTAAATGTTATATATTTATTGGAGTTAATTAGTTCATTATTTTCTGTTGAGTCCCACTGGCATAATCATGTTCAGTCTATTTATCTATTTACTCTCTTTTATTCTTCTAAATGTCGCATTGTCTAATTTTAGCTGTTCTAATACTAAAAAAAACTTTACATCATTTGTGTCATGTTCTTGACTGGTGAAGTGCTGTACTATTGGTTCATTGATTTTCTTATTTCTAATTAATGAAAGGTGGTTCTGAATTATTTTATATAAAGTTGTTCCAGTCTCCCCAACATATTTTATTTCATCACATTTTTCAGATTTTTCTTCCCAAAATAGATTATTGTTATTATTGGACTAAGAGTAATAAAAGTGGTTGTAATTGAAAGTTAATTAAGTAATTAACTAGTACTGTACATACAGGCTAACTAACTAATATTTGAGCATCTGAAACAACAGGTGTCAATAATTCACAAGGTTTATTGATTTATTTTATTTTTTATTGTAAACAATATTTGGCTTCATAAAAAATAAAAATAATCTCAGAGATGCACATCCTGAAACTATTTCAAACTCCCCATTCTAGAAGGGTATGCTTGTTGCTTGGTTTGCTTTCCCAGAGAAGTTCCTGGGACATTCAAGGACTATAAATGTATTTCCCTTAGCTGTTGCTTGCATGTTTCTCTTGAGCCTCAGGTCACACACAGTCCACAGTTCCTATTGGTTTAGTCCCAGAAATCATGATAAAGTATAGTAAGCATTGTAAAGTCCAGAGAGATACAGTAAAGCAAATAATAAAAAAGACAAACTATGGTAAATGCATTGAGCATTGAAAAAAACACAACATTACTGTGCAAATTTAACTTTTATCTGTGTGTATAGGTTGATAAAGGTTGATGCCGTGAATCTATAAGGTTTCTGCATCTTTCTTTAAGGATACATGGCTATTCCTTCATGAGGTGGAGGTGGAAATGGCCTATAAATCATAATTCTTTAGATTGATTCTGAAAATAAGTTTTGGATTCTTGGGTACAAAAGCATCTGTTAACCAAATGATTATAAAGTACTCTCTGTAGCAGTTGTCCAATCTTCTCTTTTGCTATTTAATCTGCAACAGGGAGATGCAGCATGTATATATAGCAGACACTACTGTGTGTGCTACATATTCTAGGTGTTTACAGTTTTCAGGTGGAACTTCAGCAGAGTCTTGATGATTGCCTTTAAGTAAACACAGGTGCTTATAGGCGGACAGGTTTACAGAATAGATCTCATAAATCAGATCTTTGTAATTCCTATTTCGTCCTTGACTGTCCAGGTGTGTGACACTGAGGCCACCAGCTTGTCCTTCAGTGTCCCACAACCCCACACAACTAGAGCAATGGATAGTCAGGACCCCACCATAAATAAAATGTTGCATCTCAGTTCAGCTACCCTTATTAGATCATTGTAATACTTTCATATTGTATTCAGGGTCAGATATAGTTCACACAACACATGAAGATACACATAAAGCAAATACAGCAGACTGAGTTAAAAAGGAATGTTATACATTGCAGCCCTCAAAACAGAAATATCCATAATAAATCAAGTACTAGCTGGAATACAATGAATGCAAATATTTTCAGGTTGCTGCAAAAATGTACTAAAGTATAACATCAAAGTGTGTGGATGTACAGTATTTATATAGCTCTGGAAAAAATTAAGAGACCACTGCAAAATGATCAGTTTCTCTGGTTTTACTATTTATAGGTATGTGTTTGGGTAAAATGAACATTTTTGTTTTATTCTATAAACTACTGACAACATTTCTCCCAAATTCCAAATAAAAATATTGTCATTTAGAGCATTTATTTGCAGAAAATGACAACTGGTCAAAATAACCAAAAAGATGCAGTGTTGTCAGACCTCGAATAATGCAAAGAAAATAAGTTCATATTCATTTTTAAACAGCACAATACTAATGTTTTAAATTAGGAAGAGTTCAGAAATCAATATTTGGTGGAATAACCCTGATTTTCAAGCACAGCTTTCATGTGTCTTGGCATGCTCTCCATCAGTCTTTCACATTGATGTTGGGTGACTTTATGCCACTCCTGGCGCAAAAATTCAAGCAGCTCGGCTTTGTTTGATGGCTTGTGACCATCCATCTTCCTCTTGATCACATTCCAGAGGTTTTCAATGGGGTTCAGGTCTGGAGATTGAGCTGGCCATGACAGGGTCTTGATTTGGTGGTCCTCCATTCACACCTTGATTGACCTGGCTGTGTGGCATGGAGCATTGTCCTGATGGAAAAAACAATTCTCAGAGTGGAACATTGTCAGAGCAGAAGGAAGCAAGTTTTCTTCCAGGACAACCTTGTACTTGGCTTGATTCATGCGTCCTTCACAAAGACAAATCTGCCCAATTCCAGCCTTGCTGAAGCACCCCCAGATGAGTCCAATTTTCAGCTTTGCCCAACACCTGGTTGTCTAATGGTTAGATGGAGACCTGGAGAGGCCTACAAGCCACAGTGTCTCGCACCCACTGTGAAATGTGGTGGAGGATCGGTGATGATCTGGGGGTGCTGCAGCAAGGCTGGAATCGGGCAGCTTTGGCATGAATCAAGCCAAGTACAAGGTTGTCCTGGAAGAAAACTTGCTTCCTTCTGCTCTGACAATGTTCCCCAACTCTGAGGATTGGTTTTTCCAGCAGGACAATGCTCCATGCCTCACAGTCAGGTCAATCAAGGTGTGGATGAAGGACCACCAGATCAAGACCCTGTCATGGCCAGACTAATCTCCAGACCTAAACCCCATTGAAAACCTCTGGGATGTGATCAAAAGGAAGATGGATGGTCACAAGCCATCAAACAAAGCCGAGCTGCTTGAATTTTTGTGCTAGGAGTGGCATAAAGTCACCCAACATCAATGTGAAAGACTGGTGGAGAGCATGCCAAGACGCATGAAAGCTGTGCTTGAAAATCAGAGTTATTCCAACAAATATTGATTTCTGAACTCTTCCTAAGTTAAAACATTAGTATTGTGCTGTTTAAAAATGAATATGAACTTATGTTCTTTGCATTATTTGAGGTCTGACAACACTGCATCTTTTTTGTTATTTTGACCAGTTGTCATTTTCTGCAAATAAATGCTCTAAATGACAATATTTTTATTTGGAATTTGGGAGAAATGTTGTCAGTAGTTTATAGAATAAAACAAAAATGTTCATTTTACCCAAACACATACCTATAAATAGTAAAACCAGAGAAACTGATCATTTTGCAGTGGTCTCTTAATTTTTTTTCCAGAGCTATATATATATACACACACACACACACACACAGACACACACACATTGTGCATGCATTGTGTATTAATTATGTTATGTGATTAAAAGTAATTTTACCATGTTTAAAAAAAGAAAAACCTTGCTGCACCTGAAATTTCATAAATGGGATGTGTTTCTTCTTCTTCCTTTATTGTAAATTCCTTCACCACGCTGACAAAACAAGTTTTTCTTATTTTTCAAGAATGTTTCTGTGTGAGCAACTGTACATGCATATAAAAGCTCTTTTTCTAAAATTGATTTTCTTTGTTTACAAATGGGTTGTTATTACATGTTGTTCACATCATTTACTTAAAATAAAATCCCCTACAAGTAGAAATCTTTTATTCTCTTCAAGAGACTAGTTTTACTTAAGAAGAAATAACAAGTGTTTGTATTTGCAGGCAGTGCAGGATGTAACAGAAACAGATAGTTTCACTGTGTCCAGTATCAAGGAAAGGATTAATATCACAGGTTACAGATACACATTTGGTTCTTTCTTCACACTGCTTCACATTAGGCACCTTGCCTATGACTTTATAAAGATAAAGAATTTCCCAAAGGTTAACTAACAGAAATTTGAAACACACTGCTGATACCAATAACACCAATCCCACTGTCAATTCTGAACACCTCTTTAAACACACGCACATGAACAGGTAAAGTGATGACTAATATACCTCCCACCAAGCTGTTTGTTTACCTGTCTTGGGACTTATTACTGAAAGCAGAACATGCAGTGATCTGTAATTTCAATCCTGTCTGTACTGTATATCATAAATCACATATCACAAATCAACCAATCAAAGTGAAGTAGTTGCCAAAATTCCAGTACATTAAGGGGAAAACATTGCTTTACAGATCCTGTACTTACAGTTGCTGATACAGGGACCATTTTAATATAGCTATAGGCGATGTTGTCAGTAAGATTGTAATAGATGTTTAAAAAAAAAAAAAATGGTGTAAACGCTGTATTAATTCTTTGATACAATAACTTTGAAGATGAATTCACACTAACCTTTCAGCATTTATACAGATCCTCTTTATTCAAACATGCAGTCTCCATTATCACATTATGATGTTGGACCAATAACACAGTTGTCCATAGCCAGCAGGTACTGAAGAATCCTAAAATGAAGTGAATCATATGTGGCAAATCCCTCAAAGTAAATTGTACTATTACTATGATAGCAGGTTATGCCTGATGTATCTGATATCTGTAGCTGACTCTAAGGCTGAAATGTATACATTAATGGAGGGATGAAGGCTTACAGCAGGCTTGACACATCACCAAGAAATCCAATTGATGAAGATGATACTGTGGCAGAGGTGAGTGGAGTAAACGAGCGAAAACAAGTGTTCTGACTGGCTGACAAATCCTCAGTAGTTTATAATACTGTATACAAAACACTGATGGAAATAAAGAACAAACATGCAGTGATATATATTTGGCTTCACATAAATATTGTTCTTCATTATATGTACCATATGCATTATAACTTCTCTCAATATTTTCCTTTAGGCCTCAAAATGTCTGTTCAAAACATTTAAATTCTAAGAAAATAGATTTTTCTATGCATGATAGTCTTACTTTTGAAGGAATGAATAGCCTGTGTATTTTAGAAATTGTAAAGAACTATTTATAGTATTTAATTTGAAGTTAAAAACGCAATAGAGCTTTGGCACACTAAACTATAGAGTCCCCTGATATTCTAAAAAGTTTTACGATAAACTTTTGCCCTTCTACACTTTTGCCCAAGTTCAACCATTCAGAGCAACCAAGCCAACTGGGATTCAAATGAAGTGCTAACATGTATACAGCTTCCCCACAAATAACTAAAACTAACACTGCAGTTCCAGAATATAACACAAAGGAATCAGGGATTGCATTGTGCAATTCCCAAGGAAGCAGCCCCACAGACTTTTATATAGCTAGTCTGGCGACCAACTGCTCACAAGTGTGTCAGAACTCACTTAGAAGGCGGACAGTTTGCACTGCTACAGCGAGGACAGGAAGCATTCTGAGTTGCTGTAACAGCGGTTGGATTGAGATAATACCATTGTATAAGCAGGCTGAGTGACCTCTCCCAGTGCTGAGAGCCCAGCGCCAGGCGTCTGGTTCCCTGGCTCCCACCCAGACCCAGGCTCTCCAGTCAGGGAGGTGTGCCCCTCTCCTGCAGTCTCACACACTGAGTGTAAGCCACACCTCACCTTGCAGAGGAAATCTGACCACAACTCCAGACTTTATGACTTCTCCTTTAAAAGTACACTTTTTTTTTCACCTCAGTGAATTTATATGCACACTGGAGATTGGGGGAGCTATTTAAAGTTATCAACAGTAAAATAGATGATGACAGAATTATTGTAGAGATCCTGTCCTTATGGCCGTCAGAACACATGAAATTCCACTGTTCGTTGCCAATGAGAAAATTACTACCTTCTGAGTGTCGCCACCATAATGGCTACCTATTCTTTAAACAGCATAGTCTCAAAGTTTATTGCCTAGATGCATTGTATATTTTATATTTTTTGGTGTTTGACCTAGTGTATCACTTGAATAGATCGGGGAGGATTGTGCTTCAATTTAACATTGTTCATTTTATACAAAAGAGTTCATGGATGGGTTAACAATGTGTTGTCATACCTTTATTTTATTTTTTAAATGACAGTCAAGTGTGAGTCCTGTTGTAGTCTAGCAAAAGTATCCCTTTACGCAGAGGTGAAATTCTCAACAAAAAAGTGCAGGTACTCAGATGCACAGACGGATGTAAACATTTTAAAAGTGGAGACAATTTGAGTGCCAGTGAATAAATACTTTTAAAATGTGTACATATTGGTACACAATACATTTATGAATACAAAATATGCCTTAAAAAATAACTGGTCAATTATAATCAATTCACCATAAACAAAGAGGCTGAAAATAGTGAAAGCGTTTTATCCTCTGTATTTGTTGTATCACTTGGTCATGCATTGTAATATAACACTTAAGTTACAGTTTTACATGTGCTTATGACCAGATAGATGCAAAGGTAGATACACATTCCAAACACCAGTTTCTTTTTGTAGTGTTTCGTAGCATTATCAATAGATTATTTATATTGCACCCATGTATTTTAGCTTAAATACATTGTTTGTGTTTTTCTGTGGGCTTTCTTTTTGTTTGCTTGATTTGTTCACTAATATTACAAGATTTTGGTAACATGTTTTAACTTGTGTAATATTAAGGTTTGTTTTTGCACAAACACCCACAGTGGCTAATAAAACAACATCTGACTATAGTTTTCAGTAAAACAAAAACTACACTCTATTTTTATTTTGTTATGTTCAAAGTTAAAAATCCAGTCCTGGTTTTGAAAGCATGTGTATTAAAGATATTAAGATTGTGCTGTTAACTTACAAGGCCCTGAATGGATAAGCACCTAGTTATTTGCAGGAGTTATTGACCCCGTATCTTCCAAACCGCACTCTCAGATCACAGGATGTGGGGCTGCTGGTTATTCCTGGGGTCAACAAAAGCAACATGGGATGGAGGGCTTTTTCTTGTAGAGCTAATTTATGGAATGCTCTGCCTTTGTTTGTCAGGGAAGCTGGAACTGTTACAGTTTTCAAGACAAGACTAAAAACTCACTTTTATAAAAATGGCTTTCTTATCTTAGTGGTTTTTAATGTAACTTTAAAATTACTGCTTTTGTATTATGTATATACTGTTATTTAAATGGTCTGACTAGCAGCTGTGACATGCTATACAAATGTATTGTGGTTTGTTATTTTGTTCTGCTATGTACTGTACAGTGCTTTGCAATAGTTTTGTATAAAAAGCACTATATAAATAAATAAACAGGTTACAGAGTGTGCTGCCAGTCAAATTCACCAATGTCATTTGCCAATTCGCCATCTGGGTTTATATTAATGTATGAAAAAAGGTGTAATAATAAATCATGCTTTAGTGGATCTATTGTCTTTCTTCAGTGAACTGAATCCAAAGCCAGTGCCCTCTACAACATGTTCTGTGCATGACCCTGTTCTATTTCAATGAATCGTCTAAGGTGTCACACACAGCTGATAAATATTTGTCAGTAAGGACTGAGGAAATAACACTTGCGATGGGACCCTTAACAAGATGTAACTGCAAGGCACCTTCTGACATATAGCCCTAAAAAGCAAACACTGCTTGCAAGAAGAAGTTGGCCAGCTTGTATTATTAAGCACTGATCATGACCAGTCCAGCTGATGTATTATTGGTAACAGTGTTAGTTCGACTTTAAAATGCTACCGCTTAAATCATAGTATACTATTAAGCACTAACAGCACAGCAGACTTTATCAGATAAATGGCCACAGTGACCATTAAAAATCCTGAGCTAGGTAAGCAGGTTATCTCTCAGCGAAGACCTGAAAGTTGTTGTATGTCTGAAGACATTTTTATTTTATGATCCCAAACTATCATAGTTTTAAACATGCCAAAAAATGATTTAAGCAGACAAAACAATAAAGAGTCATATGGGGAACACATGATAGGATATAAAAAAGTCAGGTAAGAAAAAAAAAGGAAAATATAGGAAATATAATAAAATAAATTATTTAAGATGATTTGTGGCTTCTGTGCTGTTAGCAACTAAGAAGTGGATGCAACATCTCCAGTTATATAAGCTGCTCATACACTGTAAAGAAGAGATTAAGTAAATATGTGAAATCTCCATATTGTAGCTAAAGTAACTGGGGCCTATTTTAATGATTTGATCTACAGGGTCAATAACTCCACCCTAAAAGTGTACTATGACAGACCACATTTTTTACAGTATTTGTAATTATTTCTATAATTATATTAAAGAAGTCAATAAATTAATATTGTGTTAAATAATACCTACACAAGATTTAGATATTCCACTGTATAGCTAGTTAAAATTGACCCCATTGTTAAACCCCTATCCGCACTATTTGTTATACCAATTGGTATTATTGTATCAAAAAAAAAGTGCCAGATCTATTTCCCTCTTTTACAACTGGACACAAAGATCAACATTTTAAACCTCTAATTTAATTAGCACAGGTCCAGATATTTTGATGCAAATGTAATGACGGCAGTCTTCAAGACCACAAATCAAGTTAATTGCTAAGCTAGGACACTGGCACACACTGTGACACAAAACAGAAAGCAATGAGCATAGTGACTCTTATAAGGAATAATCTCAATGGAAATCGATCCTCCATCTGATCGAACAATTGGGAGCCTTTCATGTGTGGCCTTGCCCTTGGCAAGATGCTTGCTAGTGCTGTACTACAGAACAAAGAGCTGATGCCCTGCGTGTTACCGGTACACTGTTCTGGCGACAGGGAGTGCAGATCAATGCAGTGAGATCAGTGTTTTTCTAACTCTTCAGGTGCAGACTGGCTTAAGATCTTGAAATCAATGCAGCAGGGTCCAGGGTTGAAAATGACAAATTATCTTTAGGTTTAGAGATAAGAAAGACTACCATTTCCAACACGAAGATGTCTGTGGCTGCAGCATTACACATTAACACTAGCAATTTCATTATTTAATTAGCAAGACTTTTTTTTATTAAAAGTGAGATGCTGATGGCTCACTAGGTAGTACACTAAGGGTAATAACTAAGTAATCAAGTAAATCCACGTAACCTAGCTAGTTACCAACGCCACAAAGTGGTTGTGTGGGACATTAGAGTCACCATCCTTGGTAGCTGCAATAGACAATGAGCTACCGTCATAGGTCATGACAAGGGTTGCAGTGACTATCCAATAAGGCCACCATATGTCCAGAATAAGCTTAAAAAACAGTAGAACATATCTTTTCCACAGTGATATTCCTGTAAACTATAAATGAAGGACCATAAGTAAAAGTGGAAAAAACAGTTCTTTATATCCATCTCTTGTATATAAGGTCCCATCTGATTTTAAATATCACCACAAACTTCATTTCCCCACCATAAGCCTGGGAACACAGCACCCTTTGGATACTATATGAGAAAGCATGGTTCAAGGATCACTGTTTAAAAATAGATTCAAAATAAATACATCATATAATTAAAATCCTGATTAAAAAAAAACAACTATAAATATACATACATGTGACTTTAAAGTAATACATTAAATTACTTCCACTTAAACTGAACAACTTCCCTTTTTGTGGTCAGTTCAGGATTAGTGAACACCCACCTTGCATTCTCATTGCAAGCTGCTGGGTTTGGTTAAAAAACTATTTAAAAAACTATTTAAAGAGAAATTAAAAATGTGTTTGCTTTTTTAAAATACACATATAGCAGAGAAAATGTTCAACATTAATGTTTTTTCACAGGTAAGTAAAAAGAAAAACTGAATTTGTCCCTTAGTCGAATTTGGATCATCTTAAAATAAAATGTTACTGAGTTCCAGTGGGTTCATATTATTGATTTATTTGAATAGCAGTCAATATTTGCTTAATAAAAAAACACACACACACACACACACACACACAATAAATAAATAAATAAAAACTAACAATTCATAATTCCTATAATGGAGGGAGAATCAACAACTTTGTTGCAGCACACACCCAGGAAATGTATGTATAAAAACATGTTTAATGATTCGAATGCTTATTTATTCTTAATGAGATAATAATTTGACATTTTATTTGAATCACTTTATATAAATTATTTCTGGTCCAGAGGCTTTTTTAAAAATATTTGTTCACAAAAAAAAAAAAAAAAAAGTTTTGTTAAACATTGTCTTTAATATATCAGTACTGTGCAGTATATAGGACAGGATGTCAGTTGATATAGCGTTGTTAACTACAAACAACATAAGTCAGAGAACATATTTTTTATAACCCCTGTTCTAAGAGATGAATTTTTTTTGTCTTTTAATCTGAGCAGCACCCTTTTTCTGAGACGCACTGGGGTTTAATAGAGGAAATACAAAATATGTTCTTGTTCTTCTTCCCAGCAGAGTTCCTGCATTATACTACAATACAGAAATAAATGTCACTGGTTCCAGGAATCCCCCACTATCTGTCAATATGATTGGCTGTTTGTAGAGCTAACTGTACACCCACACGAACCACAGCCATCACAATGTAAGGAAATAATGTCATACTGCAGTTGCTCTTAAACTGCATCCAATGAAACAACCTTAGTGATTGATCATCCAACCTGTCAGACCCCAAGTGCAACATTTCTCTCTGTTTTGTGGAGAATTTAATTTTGGCTGTTTGAATTTACTTTTTTATTATTCACTTTTTTTAGATGAAAGTACAATATTTGGTTTCATGATGCATACTCATTCCTTACCTTTTTATAAAGCTTGCAATCATCCTGACAGCTTCTGCTGATCCAATGTTTTTAAACTAGCAGCCAGCTTGCTTGCAGGCCTGTGTTGTTTTGTCAGGATTTTTAAGCTTCAGGTGATATTATGACCTTTCAACTCTGTCTCTGCCTGCTTCTGTACTTTATACTTACCAGGGAGATGGTAGAGTCAACAGAGTTGAAAGAATGATTTCACAAAACAAGGAGGTAAAAAGGATTAAAAAAAAAAAAAAAATTTGAAAAACCACCCAGGCCTTTAAGCAAAAGGGTATTCAGTTACAGGGCAACTGAGTAAAATAATAACCTAAATAAGCAGCATTCAGAATGGTTAAGGGATGGGTAAAACTAAATGGCAGTTTAGGCCCACTCTACATGTTTTAATTTGTTTAAAACACATACATTGAGGTTATCAATTCTGTATACCACAGTCACTTCATTGTAATGTATAGTCCATTTAAAAGAATATGTACAGACTGTGCTTTTTCCCACAATCCAAACTCCATTACAGCATGATAGACATGTTTGGGCATGCTGACATTAGTACGTTGTGGCTCAGTAATTCTAATGTGCCACTTCATTTAAAATTGAACACCATTTTTAACAGTCAGCACTGATTAAATCCATTAATTACAAATGTGCACTGAAGTTATTCCAAAATATTTAAATAGAGACCCAACTCATTAAAGAATTCAACTAATGGGTGAGTTTAAACAAAGTCAGTTGGGCTCAGAGAGTACTATCCAATAAAAATATGTACAGCTATTTGAGAAAACTACTGAAGTTCAAGGCAATGGAAAATGACGACAATTTTGCACTATTGTTGATAGTCACTCTAGTGGTCAACAGTCAATCGGTCTCTTATGTCATTCACCAACCGATCGTGAAAAAACTAATGCCCTCTGACATCACAGTTTTAATATAAATAGTATTAGTAGTAGGTACTAACTGGAGTTGAAAAAATAATAAAACCCAATGTCACTTTCGACCCCCAGTGCAATAATTTTCCACTATACAGCCATGGCCAAAGTGTTAGCATCACCCTATAGAATTAATTAATTTCGCATCATAAAGTTGAATGAAACCTGCTGAATAGTAATACGTCTATGATGTTTTCCACAGACTTAACAAAAACTGCCAAAACTGAAAAATGTGACATTTCAAAATCTAACATAAAATACTGTACTACTATTATGGCTTCAAGTAGACTTTTGCGATATCATTTTGTAGTTTCTTTGACTACATAATGTTAAATAAAAGATAAAAACTATGTTCATATAGTTGTTTTATTTTTAATTATGTCCTAAAATTCTAGGTGATGCTAAACTTTTGGCCATAGATGTACACCTCAACTCCAGTCTGTATTTGTATTCCTATGCTGTGTCAGTAACATAGAAAATTAGCAACAGTCTCTATGCTGCATTACTAAGACAGACATGTGTTACACATTTTGACATTTTTTTAGTGGAAGAGTATATAATAAATTAGGAAGACAGGCAAATGACAATGCAGAAATGAGCCAGGAAACATATTTTGACACATTTGTCCATTGTTAAAATTTAATGTCCCATGTCACAGTATTATCCTCCATCAAATATTAAATATAATATAATATTAATTTTTTTGGTTTGTTTTTTTATCCAGCATTTTTCCTCTTGTACAGAAACTTGGAATGAAAATCTCAAAAGGCAAATAAAATAGCCTCCTCGTTTACCAGCTTTGCCTATAAAATGTTTTAATGAAATAACTGAATAAAGTTAAAGAAACTTCTTAAGATTGCAGTCTCCAGTCAAGGTGTGATTAACATGCAATCGCTGTGCATCGCAGTCCTGTAAAGAAAATCTAGCCTATTTAATATACCTCAATTAAAACAAAATATAAATAAAACTAATTTCATATATGTAAAAAATATTTGTTCAGTGTGTTGTTGTATAATAACTATTATTTTAAAAGCTTTGTGAATAATAACTTGTAAACATTGTGAAAGCTCGATGTAAAAGTGTAATCATTTTTGGCTTCCAAAATGGTCTTGTAGAAAGCTATTACTAACTGACAAAATGTTCAGTTTTAAAGCCATAGTACAGGGTTGGGTAGGTATTTTATTATTAATAGTATTTTGTCCGTTTTTTTTTAATTTTTATTCAGGGTTATTGACCAAAGGGTAAGATCACTGCAATGTTACAATAATGCCCACCTTTGCTATCCAGGGACTGTTAAACAAAGAATTATAAACCAATGGGTATTACTGGTACAATCCATGATGCATGATTCCCACTTGCTGTATTCTTGGCCCAGTTGGATAAGGTAATTAAAGTATTCTGGATTTGGTGTGCAAAACATCATTCATGGAGACATCAAAACAACAAGAACAAAAAAAAAAAGCAACAGTGAGCTATGCTATGCTACTTTTGTTGAAATGCCATAATTAACTCAACTGATTATGAAACAAGTACCTGTGAACAGGCTGGCTGTAGGGTAACGTCAGGCCAGAAAGAAACACTCACAGGCAGTACTGGCAGGTGAAACTGAGACGCTGTGGCGCTCAGTGCGTTTATAACAAATAGAAAATAAAATACTTAACAAAACAGAACACGACACTTTGGGCCAAAATAAATATACAAACAAAACAAAGAGACACTAACAAACCGGGCACGAACACTAAAAGACAAGTATTGTGCTGGTCCTCCAGCACGACGTAACAATTGCTAGAAGTATTATTATTATTTTTACCTCTTCACTCTCTCCCGTTTCTTCGCCCTGAACATACAACCCCAGGCGAGAAAAATGTGCCTCTATAGATACTGTTGTACCAGGATTCAATTACAAATTAATTATTCATATGAATCCCAGCACGTGAACTAATTTGTGCAACCCTGTGCTCACATACTATTAAATACTCTAAATGCATGTGAAGTGATCCCTGTGCCTAAATACATCTATATATTTTAAATCAAGCATGCTACACAGACCCATTTATATCCTGTGCACCAATAGCTACACACCAACAATAACACACCACACGCAACACATAACACAAAATCCACACATGGGCAGGGCACAGTGCCACAGTACCATATACAGCAGGAAGTCAGGTGTTTATGAAGAGTACGTTTATGATTAGGATCATAAACTGCAACACATAAACATGTCCATGTATGTAAAATACACCACAATACCAGTCAGGATTGCTTAGTTTATGTTGCTCGAGTAGAATCACTCAGTAATAGGCAAATCCTAGTGTAAAACATAGTAGCACTACCACAGCTGAAACAACAAGGGCGAATGTCACCTATGTTTGGTTATGATTATGTTTCTGTTAAAAAAGAAGGAAGAGAAAAAGAAGAAACTCAGTTGCCAGTATGGTGTTGTTTTAGTTTGTTTGCACTCATTTGAATATAAAAGGTTATAGGGTATGTTTAGTTTTACAGCTCTTCCTCACCCAACACATTCAGTAAAAAACAATAGATGATATCTCCACAGGTGCAATTAAACAACAATGGCGTGTATATTAGCATAGTCCCATGAAATGATAAACTCTTAAACATGCCTTTAGCATCATTATTTCACACACATCTGGCTGACCCTTTAACTAGTGGCATGGCTAGGATTTCTGTATACAAACCACAAGGTGTTATGTTTATACTTTCTTAAAAAAGCTTGAATGACTGGGTTAAAAGAAACTCACTGGTTTGAGACTGTTGTGCTTTTTCCTGTCAAATTCTACAATTGCATTAGACTTGTGCTCCCAAGGGTTGGGAAGACAAAATCAGCAGGGTCTGTTTTTACCTTAATATGCTACAGCAAGTCCTACTGACCTAGCTATTGAGTGCTGACAGAACATAATTTGAAATTCTAAATTAGGAGTAAATGGTGGTATTTTGTATATATAATTATATATCATATATATATATATATATATATATATATATATATATATATATATATATATATAGTATATGTATATGTGTGTGTCTCTGTGTCTCTGTCTCTCTCTCTCTCTCTCTCTCTCTCTCTCTCTCTCTCTCTCTCTCTTTCTCTCTCTCTCTCTCTATATATATATATATATATATATATATAGATACACACACACACAACTTACAACTGCAGTAGTAGGCACACAATCGAATACTTTCTAAATCAATTCTAAATACCGCATGGTGAGCTAGTGTGCTGTTTATTGTCATTTGGTATTAAAGAAGCTACCTACTTTGAGTCTGTACTTTGTTTATATTACTGAATTAAATAAAAACATTATTTTCAAAATAACTTGTGCAAGACAAGCAGAATATAAAGCTTACACTAATACCATAGTTGTATGATTTGTATATTTGTGCCAAAATCATACATGTATGATTTCATATTATCTACTGAACCTATTTTAAGGCAACTGTAACACCAAACATGTATATAAAGTATAAGAAATAGGGTTGCTCCAGACATCAAAATATATGGCTTCCAAAAGAAATGTAGGCCGTTATATAAAATGTCTTTAATTATTTAAGTGATCATAAACATTACTATTTTATTATTATTATAGAGAACTGTAATTCTAATATTTTAATTACAATTCCCTGTAATATGCCCCAGATTTATAACCATAAAAACTGGTGAAGCAAAAGTAGTGAGGTTACTTGTTTTAGGAAGTGGTCAGAAAGACAACAGACAGATTGAAAAGACTACAGCTCTTGTGCTGACCAGTTTTTCAAATACATACATAAGAGTATGAACAGCTGCAAAACTGCTGTCAGCTGACATCTAAATAGCCTCTTGAGACTTCATGTGTAAAGACAGATGCACATACACACTATCCTAACAAACATCACCACAAGGTGGTCCTCTCCAAGCGTGGTTGGTCAGGTCCACTGAATTTGCTTGGCAAGGGTGTACAGTGACTGGTGAGCAACAAGAACAGTGACTTGACCAGTGTTGAAGGGCTGAGCAGCTGTTCGGACAATGGCAATGAAATGTTTTTTCCTGGCCACTGAGTGTGCATTGTCCAGGAACAACAGCAACAGTGCATTGATTGCTGAAGGTGGTATCACTGTTTCCTGGATGTCGGCATGGTAGGCAGCCCAGGATAACTAATCCATTCTATCTAATTGCTACTTCTTGAGAGCTGTCACTGTATTGAGCCACTCTGCCTCTGCAGCCCGTGTAACAGTTTGCAGGTTGGGGGGTCTCACAGGACTGTGGACAGCAGGTACACTGAACTACTTGGTCTTCAAGGCTGCTGGCGGCACATTTGTGTACTTTGGCTGCAGAGAAGTAACTGACCTAATGGAGAAAATGATGATTTCTCTGCACACGACTTGTGCTGCTTGTGCCAAATGCATTGCATCACTATCATGGTCACAGGCCTTCCTAAGAGCACCACCAATGTCATTATCAAATGTGAGAAGTACACCTCTCCCCTGTGAATGCCCTTAAATCAGGAAACACAGAGAGTAATCTGTTTTTCAGTCTTGTACCGTGAATTTGGGCCCTCAACAACAGCACCCAGCTGTTCAAGAGGGGCATTGTATATGTGTGCTAGATCAGCTAGCTGGAAGACTGGGAAAACTGATTCTTCCATGTGGAAGTCTTCCATGTAGGACACTAACTCTGCGAATGCAATGCCGTGGAGTTGTGCACTTTGATCCTCCTCAGCACTTGTGCTGTCAGCAGCTCTTGCTCTATTCTGGTTTCACAAGGCATTTGAGGTGGTACTTAGCCTCAAGGAAAATCATGTCCCAAGGTGTGAACTTGGCCAGCAGAGAAGTGACTTCTAGTTCCATTGTACATCTCTGAACCCTCGAATCAATGTCATAGGTGGAACCTTGGTGGAGGCCAGCTGGCTCATCGCAGAGGAGACATATGGGCTTCATGAGGTCACTGTCTCCATGGTTTGAAAATTCGTGCACATCTGGTGAAGTAACAGCCTTCCGTTGTTCTGTGGAGTTCCTCAGTCATTCAAGCTTTGTTTGGTTAAATTTCAAACAGAATGTTTTATGCCTGCCAGTGTGATCTGTCATCATTGTGGCCTCAATGCCATCCCCATCATGGAGTCTTTTAGTGTCAATGTCCATTGGCATGTGTCCAAGTTCCTGAAACTGAATGAGGTGACCTGCTAATGATTTGTAGCCACTGCCAATGGGTGCCTTGGTTGATTTAGCTGGACAGTGCAAAGCTTCCCCCGTCTCCTTTTGACAAAGCACACAGCGCTCCCAATTAGTAGTGCCAGTTGGCTTGGGGTACTTGGTTGTAGGTGTTGTAGGGTCTAACAGGATATGACGTTTTGCCATGGTGATAGGAGAGGAGATGGAACCAACACCAAAGAAAAACAAGTTAGTGAACTAATAGTTTCTACTCAGGCTGCCAGGAGTGCTGATGTGCCGAGAGCTGAGGTGCCTAACATGCAAAGGAGATTCACCTGCAACACACAAGCATATTATAACAGCGTTTTGACTCTCCTCCCTTTAATGAGGGCAAAGCCACTCCTTACATACCTGTAGCCAGAGGATTGATGGAATAATTGACAAGCCGCCAATCACCCCTAGCTACATTCTCATGAGAACAGAACAAATAATGATGGACAGGTTTTTCTGTCCATCATACACAATAACATCTAAAACAATGATAAAATAATAATAATAATAATAATAATAATAATAATAATAATAATAATAATAATAATAATAACATTTATATAACAAGGGGCAGTGAAGAAAAAAGAAGCCCAAATCACTTTTTTCAGTTGGTGGTGGCCATTAACATTTGCTGTTGTCAATATAGGAAATTTTACTTTTTTTTTTTTTTTTTTTTTTTTTAAATGTGACTGCATTTTGAAAAAAAAAAAAAAAAAGAGAGATTTCATGTAAAACATGGTCTTACCTCAGAACATTCTGCTATTTCTCAAGGGCAAGATGACCTTTCACCCCCATTAGAAAAAATGTATTTAAACAACATCAATTATATCAAAATGATGCATAACTTTGGTGAGGACATTTTAGTCAACAAAATCAAGGACAGCAATAACAATACTAATAAAAGAGTAAATATGAAAAAAAAGATTAAAACAGAAACATTTCATACTAAGCCTATTTTATTCTCTGAGACTTGTTTTGTTTTAAAACTGTCAAGGGTCATATTACACCTTGTAACAAATTATTACTATTTTTTTTTTTTGTTGTTCCTGGGTAGTAAGTGTTATTTCCTAATTGCTTATGCCTCAAAAGTATAGAAAATGGCTATTATTCCCCACAAACTTTGCTTTTGTGACCAGGACAGGTACATTTCAAAATATCACTATTTCCAATGAGAAAACGGGCGAATTTGTGTCTTTTTGTTCACATAAAGTCAGAAAAAAACAACATATGAATCCAAATTAACATGTATTTATACTAAAGTAATACAAAAATGACTACAAAAGATTTAGAAGTGAGTAGTTTTTCGAGATTTACGATTATACTGTAAATTTATATACTTTTCTATACTTCTGAAGCATAAGCAATCAGGAAATAACACTTACTACCCAGGAACAAAAATTGTGTTACATAGTGTTATCGGCGAGTTAAATGAAAAATGTTCTGCAGATATTTGCTGGACACAGACATACAGAAATTCACATAAAACTATGTAATATAGGGATTTATGATCATGTTGCTACGACACATGGTGCTAAAATAGCAAATTATCATTGTCTAAGGTCATCGACCTCTCAGTGTCTCAGAGCCAGAGGTCAAATCCATGATGGCTCCACATCTGAAAATAAACTTTAAGGTATGTAGAAACACTGCGGAAAATGTCATGTTTTTATCACAAAATACCTTCAATTTTTAGCTTATCCACTGTACTAAAGGCACTCCGCCCGGAGTGCAGGATGTGCCCTGTAGCTTGGAGATTGTCGGTTTGAATCCAAGTTATGCTACTGCCACTGCCGACAGGGGCTGGAGTTCCCAGGGGGTGGCGCACAATTAGCCAAGCGCTACCCGAGCAGGGTAGGGGTTAGGTCGGCTGGGGAGTCCTTGGCTCACCGTATACCATCGACCCCTGTGGATGGCTGGGCGTCTGCGAGCTGGCCTGTACGCAATTCAGAACTGCATGGTCCGGCTGATGGCACTCTTTTCGGAGGACGAAAGTCTCTCTAAGGGTCGGTTTGGGGGTTGAACCAAGTTGAATAATAACTGGACATTCCGAAATTGGGAGAAGAATGAATATAAATAAATAAAAAAAAAAAAAAAAGTCTTCAAAAATCCTACAAGACACATTGAAATAAATGTGAGGGATACAAGGTAAGTTATTTCATGCTATTGACATTATTACATGTAAAGTGTAAAACACTTACTACTGATTAGTGACGTATTACACCCTCCCTGTATTACAAATAGCAGCCGCTGATTCATTTTCTAGCGGGACATGAAGTGCCGCATCATGTTCCCTCTGAGCTTGTAATGTATCCCTTGGAGAAGGGCTACTCAACCCTGGTCCTGGAGGGATTAAATTAAATAAATTGTGAAAAGAATGTTCTATGGAAACCTGTAAAAAAAAAAAAAAAAAACATTTGTATCAATTTTTAAATAAATAGCAAATAGGAAATTTGTAATTTGGTGTAGTCTTCAAAAACATTAAAGGCAATGGAAGATGGGGATATGTTATCTTTAAAAAGTAAGACCTTTTTTAATATACTTAGGTCTTATCTTTCTCTAATGTACTGATCTCTCACTAGTAAAAGTGCACAGTGCTTTATAATTCTATAGATTGACTGTATATATCAGTACAAGAACTGTGTACTGTACACACCAGCCCTTGAACTTAGTTGTTATTGTTGACTGACTCTATTTGCTGGGTTTTAAAACCTGGCTTGTTCCCATTTAAAACATGTCTTATCGCATGATGCTACGGACTGTTATCAGATGGCCTTGTGCCCTTACACAAACACAGCCACTATCAGGCATAGGCAGACTTTAATCTGGCACTGCTGTTATACAACAAAAATAAACACAACATGCAGAGAATATTAATAAACTTAAGGAATTCATAAGCATGGCTTTCATTCCAAGTGGGGCACAGTATCACGGTTGCACACATAAACCACAAAGCACCATCTGAACTGCTTTTCATAGACTTCATAGGATCGGTACTTTTATAGTGGTAAAAGTATAATTTAGTGCTCAACCAGACTTTAATATTCATCATTGGGTTTTAACTGTGTAAGTATTTTAATAATAGACAGATAATCAAGTGTAATTATCCCATACCCAAAAGTTTAGTACTATATTTGCAGTTAGTGTGCTGTGTTACCATGCTTTTCCCTAACGTATTAATTTTAAAAAATGTACCATACCTCTTTAAGCTTTACTTTGTTTCTCTATGCTTTACCATTATGGTTTACTACACTTTGCTATGAAACCTTTGTAAGTGAATTTCGTGAGACAGTCAAATAACCCACTATAAAAAAGAAACAACCCTATAAATTGTATTTATTTTGTTTAAAAGAGGTCCACAGCACTGCATAAATAATACAGCATTAGAATTACAATATGAAAATGTAATTCATAACCAGTCCACCTGGGTTTTGCTGTTTTTATTCCACAGTACTCATCTGTACATCAAAACAGGACTTAGAGAGTAAGGTGATGTGATTTGCCTGCATGGACAACCAATAAGGCAGTGAGTGAACGGTGAATCAAACACTCTCCCCACTCAGTTTCATAATACAACTTTGGACATATTGTATAGACCTTTAATGTCCATATGGCTTGCTTTCTTTTTTAAAAGGTTAGAACACACTGAAAGTTTCCTTTGGTTTGTGATATGTGCAGTTACAAAACAAACAGGTGCTTTTCATGTTTAGGTATATAGTTACTCCCGTTATCTGAAATATTTTTTTTTTTTTATATATATGATATATATCTATATATTATATATTATATATAGATATCTAATATATAATATATATATATATTAACTTAACTATATTGATTGATGTCCCTACAATCCCCTGGGAGTGTGTTTTGTTTCCTTTAAAAAAAAAAAAAAAAAAAAGACCAAATAGCACTGGGTCTGCAGCATTTTGATTTATTCTTCCTCTTTGAGGCATTAAATGGGAACCAACATGTTTACAATAAATAACTTCATTAAGTTCACATAGCAGGTGAGAATTGTTTCAGATCTATTTGCTTTCAGCCAATTATTTCCATGTAAGGAGCTGAGGTTGAGCACAGCCATGCTGAAACTACCCTGTCAAGTTTGTTGCTGTGATAAGGCCAGGAGCAGGAAGTCATGAGAGGTCAGGAAGGAAGTGCTATCAGGCCTGAGAGGGGAGTACAGCAGCTGGGGGGTGAACGGAGGCTCTGCTGTTAAAAATGAGAAAACAAAATCATAGGGCTTTTCATCTGAAAAGACATTGAACATATGACAAGTTAGTATAAGCAATTTCAATTTCTTTTTTGTTTTACTTCAGAATACATTATAATTTGTAAGGGAGAATAAGATCATAGAATGAATTTCTCATTCCCCTCAGGCACTTGCTCCTTGATGTTGACTAGCTTGTCTGGCAATTTTATGTGACCCTGGGTTTACTTAAGGAAATGGCTGGAATACTAAATTTGGTCTGAGTGGCTTTCCTGCTTAAGTTTATGATGGCATGTATCCACATGTCACCTGTTTCCCAGCACTGGCTATGAAGGGGAAATGCTGAAATTCCAGCCTGCACTTAATACAAAAACTAGTCTTGATTTCTAAGGTGAACAACATTTCACTACAAAGATATGTACATAAATGTTAATTGTAAAGAAAAGGGGAAATTGTGTATACTTTTTTGAGCATGTATGCTAACTGGTTTCTGTAAAAGCAGATCTACTGACTGTATTTGCTTTGATGTATGTATTACTGTTAACTGGTGTACCAATACAGTGGCACCTGTTTAACCTCTTCATGCCAAAGCATCAAGTATGCTCCTCTAACTACATTAAAGATAAAGCCCTTAACGGAAATGTAAAGTGTGGGCAAGACTAACAATGCCTAAGCCTTAACCTAGCCACTAGTTCAGCTCTTCAAAACTCACAAGAGTATTATTGAGATCTTGCAACTGTCTTGCTTGATGAGGTCGGGAAAGTGTAACATTATTATACACCCTAGATCCTACAAAGACGTTTATTGGGATTTTAAAAGAGTTAAACCTCTGTTCAAAAGATGAGATCATAAAAATATGAAATGCATTTTGGTAGGAAGTTACAGGCAAACTAATAGTTGAATTCAAAAGTGTAATTAAGGGAGAGCTCCAAAGAGATTACAACTCATGTACAAAACGGGCTCCAAGTGTGAAGTTATGGTCAAAGCAAGTAATGCTGTTGCATTAATTAAATTACCACAGTAAGATGCTTTTCTTTACATTAGCTGGGTGTAGACCAGTTTTTAATTTTGTGGGTTTTTTTTTTTTTTTGCCAAAGAGGATTTCATAATTTTGATAATGGAATCTGTAGATTGTGCAAAGCCTCAGTGGGTGGGTTTTAGTTTGGGAGGAGTAGCAGAGAATGAAATCCACTTAGCCAGGCAGGGAGCACTTGTCTGCTTTTTAACTTAAGCATCTATTTATTTCACTTTGGCATGACAAACTCAAGTTGGTGTAAAACAGTTCACAACATCATGTGGATAGTTTTGTAAAAATAGTGGTACTGTAATAAGCCTTCTGTTTACCAGCTACTGAATTAATACAAAGGATAGCATATCACTGCCACCACCTCTTTAACAGGAGGATCCAGAATCATTTAATATCAGTTTACTATAAAGGAGGAGAGAAAGTGTGAAAGTCACAGCACACAGACAACAGGGACATCAACTCAGGGCAAACAGTTTATATATACACATTTAGTTAAAACAGGCTATTAGTGATCTAAAATTAAATAGTCAATTTAAGTTAATATCATCCCTCTAGGGTGCTGGATAATAGAAGGGAGCAGACACACCCACTGCAAACCTGCAGCAGCATAAAGAAAATAACTTAATAAACCACAAGACATAACGTGCAGTTAATATTCAATTAACAATGCACAAAGCATAGCAAACTCAAACATACAAAGAAACTCCTACCAAAGGTTGAAGTGTTGCGTCTGGCCCTTATAGATCCACACACAGGTTTAGTAATATAATTAAAAGTTTACACAGTGTAGTTATAACCAATAGTACACCCAGGTTAGACAGTATAGAAAACCATAGTGTTGCAGTTTTAAAAGACCACACATCTCTTTACTTACAACCCCAAACCCGTCCCCTCACAGTCTAATCCCCACTGGTACTCAAACAGAGTGATCCCCAGTCCAGGTGTACCATTTATGTAGGTTCTCTTTTAAAGTCTAAATTGGCAGCCTGTAATTGCCAGTACCTGCCTCAGTACTAATTATTTAGTTAACAGGCACGCGTGTATGTTCAGTTCTGATGAGTTTACTAAGCAAAGTCCATCACAGTACGATTAGATTTTTAGAGGCCGTATATTTCTGCATGAAAATTGAAGGCGAGGGAGTAGCCAATGGGAAAGTGAAAGATCTGACAGCTGTCCAATCATTCGTGAGCAGAGGCGGGGTGTTAATATGCCGGGTAAGCACTGAATTTCGCTGACTGTTATTGAGAAAAATAATACATTTCAGTATTTAGAATTTAATTTTCTATCTCTTTTTTTTAATTTCACCAGACAAGAGGAACAACGTAGAATATATACTTACGAACCCACTTTCTCTGAATAATTGTACTTCAGATGAGCGATCTTAAAACAGAGTAGTGTTGACAAATTGAAACAAAGCGAGACGCTATCTACACTCTTTTATTTTTGTGTATTCATGGTTATCTATGTAAACATGCTATTTACAAATATTTCCATTGCATATTTTATGTAAATCATTTAAAGAATAAGCGCAGCACGCACAATTACTGTCTGAGACTTGGCCTTATCAGAGTGAGCCAAGAATAACCCCACTAAAACTCTTAAAGAATATATGTGTGTGTGTGTGTGTGTGTGTGTGTGTGTGTGTGTGTGCGTGTTGTATATGTTGCGAAAAGGCAGTGTGTAAGATAAGAACCTGTGCCCGCAGACAGACAAGTAAGATCAGTTTATGCCCGTGCCAAAATTACATTGAGGACCACTGATGTAGACTGACAATTCTTGTTCAGCAACTTAATCTCATCTATTCATATGATATGTCAAGTTCATGTCGTTCTTTGGGACAATTTTGTTTCAAAATGGGTGACAAAATAGCGTTTCCTCCACTCTCAACCTGACTTTTTCTTGTAGCTTCCAATAATTTCCTTTTAAAGGAGTGCTTTTATTTGTAAAATGAATCCACAATTTGAACAAATGTGTTTCTGTTTTTCTTTGTGTGCTATAAAAAGGTAGAATGAGTTAAAAACAAAGGAATTATGTTACTGTAAGATTAAAGTGTTTCAGGCTTATTTTGACAAATTAGTAATAACAAAAAGGTTTTAGAAACCCAATTGCAATTGATTGCATTAAAAACTCTATCAAATGTATAGCCCTTTATAGGGAAAAAGTCCATGCATCAAATGTGCAGTTGAGTTACTTAAGAGTTTATCCGAACCACACATTTATAAAAAATTCATTGTCCGATTAGTTTGATTGAGTGTATGATTGTGAAAATCCCTTTTCACGAGTGAGAACCTGGACTAGAGTGAAAGATCGTTAACTGGAGAGGTAGTTTGAGGAGTGGCCTCAGGGGATAGGATAGGAAAGGAAAGAGGTTCCTGACTGGCGGGAGCCTTCTTCTAGAGGAGAGAGAGCGGCCTCGAAGGCAGGCTGTTCTGCAGCCTCAGGAACGAGAAAACACATAAGATAGATTGCCTCGGCGGAGCCCACGAGCGGCAGTCGTGTAGGAGGAATAGACTCTTGCACTGAAGAACTTGGAAAAGGAATGATAGGAAGGGAGCTGGAAATAGAGCCCAGTCTCAATTTCTCAATTTGAGGAAGATAAAGAGCAGGAGCTGCTAAAGAATAGAATGTGTGGCCGGGGGTCCCCTCTGACTCACGCGATGAGAACCCCCCCCCCCCCCTCCCCTCGGAAGTAGCGTAGATTGCGACGGCCATAGAGGTCGGGGAAGGTTGGACGTCCGGCTCCCCTGCAGAACCCCACACCTGTGGGATAAACAATAGATCATGTGCTAATGCATAACATAAAAGGAGAAAAAGACATACTAGGTGGGAAAACTTGGACCTGGCTCAGATCAGGTCCATTCAGTCCCTAGGTAACCCCCAAATCCTAAGAATGAAGCGTCAGTAAAGAGATCCAAATCATGAAGAGCTGAAATCAGGTCTTGATAGAATAAAGACAGGCAGTTCCAGTGACAAATTAAAGTAGCCCACATCTTAATATCCTTTCTTGCTTCGGCTGGTATATTGATGTGGGAGTTGTTGTGGTTGATAGATGCAGGAGATGAGATATGAAGGTTCTGCCATTGAGAATCAAGCCTCGGATCTCGTCCCCTGAAATGCGTCTATAGGCTATCACTTATGATTCAATTTCCTGACTTATATCTTCTGGGTGGCTAAGAGTGCTTCATTGTGAAATCCACTATATAAATGCAAGTTGCTTTTGTTGCAACTGTGCCTGGCGTGGGTCCCCACAATAATGCTACTCTATTTTTCTTTTTAAATGGTAGAAAGACAAGTTTGAGCATTTCATAGAATGTATTCAGATTAGCATAGTTTTACTGCAAAACTTAATTCTGCTGCTAAGCTGGCTACTATTATGAGGTGTGAGGTGTCCACCCTGCTAAAAACTAAGCATAAACAAATAAAAACCCATTGAAATAGAATGGAGGCGACTCCATGGCCCCATCCTTCACAATCTGTGTCAACGCTGAAATACAATAGGAGGCTGGCATCTAGTTTTACATTCAGTCTTCCTTGGCTTCTTTCCCTTGGAAGTAATATAAAAGTGAAATAATAAAAAAAAAAAAATAAATAAAAAAATTTGCTTGGTAATTGGAATAAACTGGTAAGGGCCAGTATACAACCTATTTCACCTGTTTAAAGCTGGCTGTCATTTTGCACCAAAGCTAAAAAGAACATAAGAACAATGTTGTACAATGTTTCTTGTAAAGTGTTTTTGTGTACTTTCTAGGATGGTGATTCTTTTAACAAAAAAGTATAAAGCACAGTGGAGCGGTCCCCACCTTAGGGTGGGTAGCTTCCTCATATATTCAGTCACAGGAAGAAGGTGGACAGAAAGCTGAAGTTTCAGAAAGCTGAGACTTCAATGAATAGCGAAAGTTATTGATACCCACTAAGTGATCCCTAGAGTGAAGCCTGGTATGCATGGCTCACCCTGTTCATGAGTAAATTTGTCAACATGCCAACACTGGGCACTATAACCGAGTAATTGCCGGTGACATGCAAGGAGTATTTTTTTCCAGATTTGCCTTCCTGCCTTTCTACAAGAAAAATAAACCGCAGCTGCGACTCAACAAACACCACAGGAAAAAAACTAAACTTGTTGGCTGCTGATAGAATGTGAAGTTTATAAACAGCGAGCACATACAACTTGAAAGCATGTTGTTCCTATGGTTTCTGTCAGATGAGTGGAAATGAGGGCAAGACCCCCAGAACAAGGAATGTCTGTAATTACACTGCCCTCTGAATCAGACTGTCAGGAATAACTTACATTCTGAGAGCTAAATATGGAGCAGGGTCATTTAAACTGAAGGTTTCCTCTGTAATGTGCATTTGTTCCAATCAAAGTTTCTAGTTTTATGCTGTGGTTCTTTGTTTTGTTATTTAATTTTTGTATTTGTTTTATCTATTTTGTACTAACTAACCTTTAAGCATGTGTCTTATTAATAAGACTCAAGTTAACTGTAAACATTGCACAATTTCTCTTTTTAAAAGGGAAAACACGTTTGTAATGTTCAAAAATTAAAAGAAACAAGTAATTACAACATAGGAGCCTAAATGGTTTTAAAAGATTATTTGTTTTCTTTTTCTTTTCATGCATTTTTCTTTTTTGTGTTTATTTTTTAAACTGTTGCTCACCATGATAAACCTCTTGCGAAGTCAACTCCAGTGGAAAGCTACACATTTAAGAGTTACTTTGCAGTGGATAAATTATTTGGTATATTTGGCACACTTTGTATTTGTTTATGTATTTCTGAACCCTACTGTTTTCAGCAAAGGAAATCAAATTTTAATAGCTTTCCCAGCTTTATTAAACAAATTTCACTGAAGGTAAAAGCCAATATTACGCATTTTTTATTTTTTATATAAAGGTGGGTACTACTATTTTGCAAATATTTAAAATATATAGTTATGGTACAGTTGTGTTCTTTTAGCTGAAAAAAAAAAAACATTTTAGGAAAATATAAGTTAATGCAATAAACAAATTGGATGTAATGGTCTTAATTAAATCAAAAGAAAACAATTCTCTACAGTGTAACAGCAATACAACTCTATACTGTATCACTATTGTAACTGACATGAACAGTTGTGTGGTGATACAGTAATAACTAGCAGTTATTTATTACAGTGTTGCTGCAGCTACAGTTGCAGGTGAGCTGATAAGGGTTTTAGCACTGCTTTTTTATCCCATCCCAATGTAGCAGATTTCACTGTGATTGAACAGCAGGTGCTTTTATATGAGAAGTGACAGACTGAAGGCTCAGTGCTCACATATAGTGGCATGTTGCCTTCTCTGGAATTATATCTTGTCCTTTGGCAGAGTAGAGGCAGAATATCCTGCTTCTGGTTGGAATTGTATTCAGCATGCTGTCAAATAATAGATCACATCCCACTAGTCCACAAAGAAAAGCACCTACTGCATATTAAGTATCAGACCATGGTTGTTTAGTACTGCACAAATATCACTGAACCAGAGTACCGTAAACAGGTCTCTCTCTAATTTTGTATTATTGCATACATAGTATAGCAGCCATTTCCGTAATGAACAGCAAAGATTTTTTTTTTTTTAAAGCATTCACAAATCAATTATTTTATCATTATTTTTGTCATTAGTGTCATTAGTTTAGATGTTGTTTTTTTGCTTTTTTTTTTTTGGAACTATGCCATAACTTTGCGCCAGATTTTGGTCTTCATTTATTTATTTAGATTTCATTTTTTGGAATCAGACTTGCACAGCTAGTCTTCTCAAACCTAATTATGGTAACAGCTCATTTTTAAAAAAATCCAATTACAAGTCAGCCTGTTAACACAGGGCGTTGCTATTGTTTGCAGAGCACTGAAGAGCATTAGACTACAATGCTGATGAAGTTACAGTCAGGGCTGATGATAAGCTGAGATAGAAGCCTTGCTTCCAGCAGGGTGGCCTAAACTGTATCACCTGGCTTAACTTTGCTGAGTTTATTACAGCAGGTGTTAAAACCATCAGCTAAAAAACAAACTGACAGGTTTTAAGTACAGACCTACAAGGTTAGAACGGACACATGTCTCCTCATGCAGCCTTGTTCTTAGCTACCAGATTATATGGAAATGCATTTGTCATGTCTGCATTGTTCAGGACACCTACTCTCTCAGACAACAGGGAAGGCAATGTTAGATATCACTGGAATACAGATGAAAGTTGGACAACAGAAGACAGGGCAGAACTATAATATGATTGGAATTTTACAAACAATCATTTACAGACACAATATACTGAGGTTAGGCAACATCAAGTGGATTCACATACATATATCAACATATATTGTATAACAAGAAAAATCATGAAATGGATGGTATTTTCGTCAAATAAACCACAGTGGTCAACACAGTCTGATGAATCAAGCACTGACAAATGGTTTTTTCTAGATTGGTGTTATGCTAAAATAGACATTATTTTAAATGAAGACAGCTATATTTTAAAAATGTTAATTCTTTGTAATACAGCGGTTGGACAAAACATAGAAATGCCTTTCCTTACAAAAACAAATGTACCAAATGGAATCTCTGCTGATAGTCAAAAAGACAAGAGCTTCTGCTCATAGCCTTTGATAACAGTAGAAACTCCCCTTTAAAAAAAAAACAAAAAAAACAACTGCCATTGCAGTATTCTATACTAAATATATTTAATATATTGCTGTTTTTGCTGTCAGTACTATGATGGCTATTCAAATTTAATGCAGAATGCGGTAGTAAATACTAGAGTTTATAGAAATTATTTATTGTAAATGTATTTTGAAAATACTACATTGAACTACAGTTACCACAGTGGCTGCTGCAGCACACTATAACCACCTTGAAAACAGGTGCAATAAAAACAGTTAGTAGGTCAAGCAAGTTTTGAAGATGCTTTAGTTGTCTGTGTTGTGTAATGATCATTATAATGTGAATAATAGAAATAAGCCCTGTGGAGATAAAATGAATTAACTGTTTCCAGGGCTTTACATTAACAAATGAAGAGACTAAAAGCTTTCGCATCACTGATGAGTTCCAATCCCATGATGCTTCATGCACAGAGCAGGGAAATCCTGCATTCTAACTGTTAAAACAATTAAGCCAGTGTCCTAGATTTAGTCTTCAAAATTGGTGAGTCAACTCCGATCTTCGGCCGTCTTCTAGTGCAGACAGGAAAGGAACTGACGTTATTACAAAACGTAAAAAGGCAATAGGATAGGACAGGATGATCTCTAAACCTGACAACTGGAGAGTAGTCATGGTGCAGGAATCTGTTTTTTGCTTTAGCCTACAGTGTGGAATGAACAGAATTATCTGTTACACATTCTACAATAAACGGTAGAGTTGTTTTTCATTTTTTGGTTTAATTTTTTTTTCTATTTTCAGAAAGAAACCACAACCTCTAAATGGACAATTTAATGCTATACTATTTTAATTAGTCACCCCCTCGTACACTGAATTGTTTGCAACGATTGAAAGTTTGTTGTCGTTCATTAAGCATTTTCACAAATATTGTGTAATCATTAATAAAACACATATCTTTTACAGTAGACACCAGAATTTTTTATTTTTTATTATTATTTTTTTAACAGAGGTTCAATATGTCTCACCGCTGTCTGTTGACTGATTAATGCTGGTTTCAGTGTATAACAGTTTCAAACTATTTCATGTCATACTGAGATTGAATGATTCACTCTTACACTCTGAAACAAATATTGTTTTTACTCGATGCAATTGTTTATATTCTCATTTCATGTTATTTCTTTGCCTGGGTATTAATATGCATTGTTTCTTTTAGAAAAAAGGCTTTATGGCTGACTGTGTGGCCAACCTCTGACAGGAATAAAAACAAGTGTAACAGAATAACTCAAGAAACAACTTGGTTACAAGAAGAAATAGCTTATTATTCTTACTGTAGTAGTTATTTTCCAGTTTTATGACATAGATACATTTTATTCCAAACAGAAAATGTTACTTTTTGCATGTCCATATCGGTTCTCTGTATATTACATTTCATTATAAAAAATATAAATACCTTTATATTTTTTTCACACCATTTCTTAATATATTTCCTCAAACTATCCACCCCTTACTGTTGCACCAAATTGTTTGAATATTACCTCTTTGTGTAGAAGAGCTGTATATGGTTCTAATGAGAGCTCATTGTTTTACAAATCTTACCCTTAACAATGCTCTATTGTGCAGGCTACCAATATCGGTACAATAAATAGCAGGCCTTTGCTCTGCATTTTCAGTATCACTCAGACGGATACACCTGACAGGGACTGGATCAGAAATGCTACTGAGGATTCTGCTAGGATTTGTGCTCATGGAATGTTCAATCATTTTCAAATCTTTTTTTTTTTTTTTTTTTGGAATGAAGGACAATTAAATGCTAGGATTTTGAATGGCAAACACATAAATTGCAAAATGGATTTTAAGGTTACAACCAGGTGGGTTAAAGTCAATGCATGTGTTTTTAAGTATACTTAGAAGGTTGGGTATATTTGGATAAATGCATTAATGAATCCCAGGCTAATTTAGTTCACCCATAAGACAAAAAAGATAGATAAAGACATACAGTATATTTTATGGCTCTAAGTAACAAATACCTAAATATCCTTGGAAACATCACAGATCCTTGACTAGGGGAACTACTTGTGAAGGGGAACTAAAAAGTATGGAACATTTCAAAAAGTGATATATAGATATATATATATATATATATATATATATTATAGATATATAGATAATATATATATAATATAAACACTGGACCTAAGTTTACACACTGAATATTACAATTTTAAGAAGTAATGATAGAAACTGCATTTTATCTGTTGTAATAGAATTGATACTACTGTGTTTAAACACATTGGTAAGCCTTATCAATTGAATTGTCTGTTCTAATCTAGAGTTTTAGCGAAGCATTGTCTCAGGTAAAGTGTGAATCAAGTTATATATCTACTCAGGTGCTCTGTGTACCTAGCCTGATCCTGTGACCTGCACCCTGACATTGTATTGTTTCTGCGCTACAGGCAGCGGCACCACAGGAATCCTTACAGACACCATTATATTCCATTGCTACTGTTAGGCCTCTGCTTAATTCAGTGATTACTAACACCTGCTTGAACAAACACAGGGCCTGCTCTAAATGAGGCTGCCTGCATGCTCAAGTGGAGTTGGCCGGTCTGGCTGAGCGCTCCTCCCTCAGATCCAGTAACACTGTAGACAAGCTTGCTGCCTTCACAGTTGTTAACAGACACATTAGTGGAACACAAAGATGTCTCCACCTCCTTAAGCCAGACTCCACTGTAATAATGTTACTATATTCAAATGTTTCCAACAGGAGGGCACGATGTGATTCTATGGAGACAACAACATTGTGACATGAATAATTATGGAGTCTGAATATCCAATGGATATAAAATAATTTGAACTTGTACAAATTATAATTCAAATTACATTGTAACTATGACATTGTATGGTTGTTTATGTACCATGCACAATTTGCATGCGTTTCAAAATGAAGAAGTAAACTCCGTAAAGTCACTTTTCAAACAGTTTTAAAAAAAACCAGTTTTTTTTTTTTCTTTCTGAACAGCAATTTAAAATATCACAGTTCATAATTTTATACCAATTTAATACAGCTACTTTGGCTTATAGTGTTAACTTCGACGCAATAGAAAAAGACAAACCAATCAAGTGTAAATTGACCAAAAACATTCTACATGTACAAAACATCCATGCTAGAATAATGAAATAAACCAGATACAGATATGATATCCCTCAGAATCTTTACAATTAAGCCAGGTTTCATAAAGGTTGATCATTATCTACTTTTTGTTTTGCTGTGAAAGATAAGTTTTAACATTTTTTAACAATGTATCCTTTGTAGTGTCCAGATCTGTACTGAACTATAAGCACAATTAATTAGGATAGAAGTGTTGACACCCTGGTTCCTTGACCTTGTTTAGGGAGTCATGGAAGTTGCTCCAGACATAGTTCTAAATTGTCAAGAGTAACTACCAAAATTCTACATTACAGGGAAATAAACAAAGGGAAATGAGCTGATTGTTCTTCTAATTCAGATCTCTATAGAATATAGTAGAACCCCTTCTCCAAACCCTGATCAAAACCATCTCCCCCAACATGTTCCACTTGTATTATATCTGAAGAGCATAAACTCCCCTTTCTCCTATTGCCTGTTTATATGAACTTACATTTTTATTTCTCTGGAGCAGTTAGGATAGCAATTGCTCCAACTTACACTTAAGATAATAAAGCTCTAATAAGATGTATGGTATATGTGCAATCTCTTTAGGAGTTTGAGACAATGAAGAAACAGGAAATGAAATACAGATGAAAATCCTGCAAAAATATAACATTTCACTCGTTCATTTTGAATGCACAAAAGAAGATACCAAGATGAAAACCAGAATATTCAATTATTATCTATTCCCTTTTCAAATGCAAAGCATGATTATTAAAAGTAGAGCACATTTTGTATTTTTTCTTAAAAATACACAAATGTCGGAGTACTAAAACTTATCTTTAAATTGTATTTAAATGTTGTGCTTCCTCGTATATTATGAGGAATTGAAATTGGAAACCCTGGGACATTTGTGTCTGAGGAAACAATACATGACCTGGATGTTTAAGTTGGAAGAAAGTATCTATTAATAGCTTTTTAAAATACTAAGAATTTATAATAGCAAAGATGGTCTTTCTATTCTTAGATCTTCCTACCTCCTGCTATTAATGAATCAATAACTCACATAGCTGAGAAATAGCTTCTTGAAACTAGGGTTTCACTTTTGACTTGTAAATCATCCCTAGGAATGTTTATTGGAATGTTGATTCAAACGCTATACCCCATACTTCTGATTTCAAGGAATGTGAGATCTGTAAAGAAGAATTTAAAGAACAGTTTGTAACAATGTTTTCAAACATAGCTTACAATAAATCAATAGCACCAGATTCCATGGAAGCTTTAAGCAAAAGATCAATATTTCCCCTTGTTGATTTTCATTGTCATGGTTTTAATAATATCTTCTGCATATATTACAGTCTTTGTTGGGTTACACTATAAACTATTTTAGTGTAGGTATTCAGTTATGATAGTTATTTACCATTGATTTTTTAACATCCACCTTTGGAATGGTTTCTTAAACTGTTTCAAACAGTAAACTACCAGAGATTAAGGTCACATATCTCTAGGGCTCCCTTAAACAATCGGTTTGCCCATCGAGTACAATCAAATAAACCAACTGCCTGACTTATTTTTTAAAACAAGCATACTTTATTGCATTATTTACATTACATATGTATTTATTATATAACATACAGTACACATTCCATTATCTATAGTCAACATTTTGTTCTAATAACAGGTACTGTACTGTACTAAGGAGACATGAAATTGATTTAGATAATGAGCAGGTTTTTTTTAATAGACAAGCTATTTTTTTTTAATTTTCTGTAGATAACTATTTTGTTTTATAATATTAGTTTACATACATAATTGTAGTATACATACATACATACATATGGAAAGGCCTTCATATGAATATTTTCAGCACTTTTACAAATGGTGTGATTAAACTATACACTTTTATGCCTCTAAATCTCACAAAATCCCTTTGATTGATATTTCTATCTCTTTCCTCCATGCTAAAGACTGAATAAAACACATTCCATTTTAAGAATTGTGGCACTCATAGTTGATTGTCAGCTGTGTAGGCTGAAGTGTGGTCTAACTTATCCCTGAGCATGGATAGCATTAACTGTGATTTATGTCTCAAGTCTGCATGAAGACCCCCCCCCCCCAAAAAAAAAAAAAAAAAAAACAAGTGGCAGAAGTCTTTTTATTAACAGCTAGCCTGTCATTTGTGTCACTTGTGTGTTTCTACTTCAATGTGATCATTATGTGCTAATTAAGATTTAATTTTTCCATCAGAAATGGAGCGAAGTATAGAAAACATGCTTATTTATTGGGAATGCATAATGCATATTTATTTATTTACCACATACTAACAACGCATCATGGTACTATCAATGATACAATTGACAAATTAAAGCCTTTCATGTCAAAAGATGTCCTTCTGGACGTGATGTGCTTTTGGATGTGAAGTTAATGCTTATACATAAAGTCACAAGGTTTACAAGATTTCTGGTGTGCAAAACTGGGATGTTTATCCCCCTTCAATTCGCTAATGCCGTAGCAGCTCTAAATCCATTAAAATAACAGTATAACAGAATCATAATTTAAAAAATAAACACTGGGTGTAATTATTGCAGATCTTAACAACTCATTGTTTTCTTTATATTGTCATCTAATCAAAACATTAAATGAACAAAAAGCCAGGAATAGACAAAGTAGACTAGCTATTGCATTTAAACATGTGATATACACATAACTACAATTATTAAACACATAATGCATAACAGTGTTGATGTCATTTTGAATGGTGCTAACACAACCAAATAGATTGCTCTGATATTAACTTGCTGAAAAAAAAAAAAGTGAAGTGAAAATTTAACAATTGTACTGTTTCTGGGACAAAAAACTAAGGCTGCAATCTGAGACAATCCCAGTTTTCCCAGGATGTCTGTTACCCCTATTCACATCACGGCACTTACAATGACACACTTTGGAAAATAAAGCCTAAACAGTTAAATAAATTCAAAACTAACCTTTGAGTCAGGCCACAGGAAGGCAACTGCACTCACCTACTCTCTTGCCCCACAGTAAGTGCTAGATTTAACTAGAAGTTAAAAGTATTAATTAGTATTAGTAGCACGGGTACTGGTATAATCTTTACTAGAAGCTGTTCCAGTATAAGCGTGGTACGTTCACTAGGTACATTTCATTTAAATTCAACTGTATCTGTATAATTACAGAACAGGAATGGATGCAGAAATTTACAATTAACAATAAATATTAGAGCAATAAGTTATCCATGTTACTTCATTTTATGGAGTAAACCCTAAATATCCGTTCGGTTGTATTTAGAAGCATTTGACTTTTGCATTTGAAAGTTTATTTTAGACAGTGTGTGATTGATACTGGTAGCTGAGTCGAGGGGTTTGTATCGAGATCATAGGCCTGCGGTTTGCAAGGAGCCACACAGCTGGCCAATCACATTAAAATAAGTCAAATTTATATTCATGAGTATTAGTCAGAACACAGCCAAACAGCCAATCAAATTGACTGTTCAGTTGAAAAGCTAGCGCTGCAATACTGCTCTGATCTACACAATGGTTATATGCTTACAACTACGAAAGGCTACCCCTGTCAAAAACGCATACCTAGTACACGTGTTAATTTGGATCAATCAGAATACAGTACATACAATAGTACGTGTTTTAAATACATTTAATTACGACATAGATCTTTTCATTTTACAGTAGTACCTATGTAGGGGTTGGTTATTTTACAGTCATGCAGCGTAATTACAAGAGTAGCCGATCACCTTCGGGATAACATATTTTTAATATCAGACAAGAAATTACGCTTTAAAAAAATAAGGAATAAAGATAATTCAAATTATGGCGGCGAGAGATTTTCTTCTACGTGCAAATATTGATTTGCTGAGTGCTGCCGATTTACGGAGACAATGTTGACCGTGACACGGTTCAGTTTGTATTAACAATGTATTTTTCCCTAGCAGACGCCTTACCCAGGGCTACTTAGTTGTATACAAAATAAAATACATATCAAGAACAGTACAATTAAGAGAAAGACACAAAATACAATGACTTCAGTCCTAACAAGAGCACATACAAAACATACCGTGCAATTCAAGAGCAAGTGTAGCTAGCTTGTAAATAGACGTCCATTTTTATTTATTTATTTTTCTACTTGATGAGATAGTAATGTTATCAGAACGCTGTGAGAACATTATCGTGTCATTTATTTTGTCTTTGTAAAATATTGTATTTTTTGTTAACTTGTATCCTGTAAATCGAATTGGATAAAGGCATCAGCTAAATTAAATTAATAATAATTCATTATGAATTATTAAATTCCTTTGCCAGATTAATGTTTAGTGTGGCGCGGCAAATCTAGCAGCACCACTGCATTACATATTGGGTACCAAATAATACAGCCATAGACTATGGTCCAATTTGGTATCCCTATTGTTTCTTACTGTATATACACCCAATATCAGTTATATAACAGGACGGCTGCACAGTTAACACACTAAGCATTAATTCGTTAGACTAATTATAAGTATTGTTTTAGCTGCCTGTAATATATCATGTAGTCTTGTATTACCAAAAAAAAAAAAAAACTTTGAAAGTGACTTTGAAAGTCTGGACCTCCGCGACAGTGAATAATAAAAATCCTACATACTTGTATCAATCTGAAGAGAGTCAATAGGCAATATTGTGGTTATGACATTGTACAGATTTTTTTTTTTTTTTTCATATTACAGATGCGGAAGATGCAGACAGCTTGGGGCCAAAGATGAGAAAAATAATCTAAAAACTACGGACACACCAGCATCTCTGCCACGAGCATCTGACAGTAAGTGCTTAATATGTTGCATGATATTTAGTCTTTTGCTGTGTGTGCTGCATTGGAGTTCACATTGAGTGTCATATTTGCCGATGAATTATAAGAGGGTTTTATTACAATATCTTTTTTTTTGCTTGGACGGAATAAGAGGGTAGCAGATTTGGCAAAGTACAGACAATTTTATAGATGGGCAATGGTCCCTGTAATGAAGGAACACCTCTCCACCCAAGCCAATGTGTTTCTATGTGTAAGGTGTCCCATAAACACAGATTCAACTGCATTATAATTTAGAATTCGGAACATATTCAGATGCCCATATGATAGGTGTCCCTTCATCAAAGGATCCATACATCAGAGGGACCACTGCATGCAGTTATAATAAAATTAAGCCAGAATGTTTTGCTGACTCAGATGCAGTAGTGCCTAATGATTGGTCCACATTGGTACAATGTCATTTTGCTATTTTGTTCTCATGCTTGCATTTACTTTATATATTGAATTCTGTTGGCAAATCTTGCGCATGGCCTCTTGAGTGGGTAATACAGGGAACTAAGGTATTATCTTGCAAATGGTCTAGACTAATCAAGTTGGGCTTTGCTTTTGTTGTCTGAAAGCAAAGTTTTGTCTACCTAAAAGGTGAGATCATATATTGGGAATGATGTTGATATATATTTTTGGAGGGTCTAGATACACCTCTTTGTGATTCAAGTGTCCCAGTAATAAGACACTCCAAGGAAGCAAATTAGGGTGGTTCTGGATGGTATACCTACTCAGGGAGCCCCCTTAAGCGCTCAGCAGATGCAGTGCGTCCCAGCAACATGGAGCAGCAGGTCACCTCAATGAACTACACTAAGCAAACGCAGGAGCCTGTCCAGGTTGCCACCCAGAAATAGAACCTTTTCAGGAGCATTTGCTCGGCTTAGTAAAAGTGTACTACTTCTATTTGAAAGGTAAATATAGAAATACAGTATGTTGATTACAGAGCAGCATTTTTTCCTGCTCCATCACAAACCACATTAGTTTTGTGCATGTGCCTTAACATATTCAGAAATTACAAAGTTACAGGAGGTAGTCTGGTCTAGTGGTTAAAGTCCAGGGCTTGTAACTAGAAGGTCACCACTTCAAATCCCTCTTCTGCCACCGACTGACTCACTGTGTGACCCTGAGCAAGTCACTCCTAATGCTCCATCCTGTGTTAAATCAATGTGCTATTGTAAGTGACTCTGCATATAATGCACAGTTCCCAGCCTACCTCTATAAAGTGCTTTGCAATGATAGTCCACTATGAAAGGTGCAATGTAATTATTATTATAACATTTTGATGTAATCACAGAGTCGCTTGTGATTTGTGAGCAGGTATTTCATTTATATTTCTTCCTTTTTCTTTCTGTAGCTTCTCCAACACCATTATTGATTTCTCCCGCTAGTAGCTGTGGGAGCATTTCTCCAGGCAGTCACCCCGTGAGTGCCAAAAGGCCAAGTGAGCAGAGGACAGCTACTAATGATATTAAGTTCATCGCTTTTCACGTGATTGTAAGGGTGTAATCTTGGGATAATAACTTTGTTTAATATACAGCTTATATTTTTCATGATACTAATTATATATATATATATATCTAGTACGATGATATACTGTCCTCTATATTACATAATGGCTATATATATATATATATAACTATATATATATCTATATATAATATACACTGATATGACATCATATCCTACAGTATTTTCAAAATATAATATAGAGATATTCAAATATATATATATATATATATATATATATATATGTGTATGTGTGTGTGTGTGTGTGTGTGTGTGTGTGTGTGTGTGTGTTAACACTGCTTCTATTCTGATTTGGTAATTTAAGGCTCATCCAGTTACATTTTGTTTAATGTATGAAATAATGTTTAGTGCATGCAAATATATAGAGTCTTCATATTGAGGGAAGTATTTTTCATTCAATTGTTAACATAAATGAAAAAGCTGCTGAAAATGACCATTATATAGTTTAATTTAATTATCTTGAACAAAACTTTTGGGATTAATTTTTTTGCCATTTAAACTGTCAGTTAGGGTTATCGATCTACCTATCTCCAACCCTTTTCTTTTGTGGAAGC